>NC_061795.1:16425462-16725462 GCF_021462225.1 Girardinichthys multiradiatus
TATTAACCCGTGTTTAGCAAAGTTAGTTAAAAAACAAACAGTTGTTTCAAATGAGATCACCAATCCGTATATTATGCTTCATATATTTTTCCATTTATTTGATTTCACTTACCAACAGAACTTTTATGCCACTGTTGTTGCAGGGAATGAAACATCATTACATTGAAGTTAGATTTCTTTTACAGTATTTGATAATGATAATAAAAACAAAGAACAAAATATAAACTGGCTGTTACTTAAAGCAAACCACCAACAAGCTGAAATGGTTCTTGTCACCCTGTTTTTATAGCCGGAGAGTTTGCAGCTCGTCATGTTCAAGTATATAGTGTTCAAAGGAATAAATAAGCTGAGAATGACACAAGTCCATATTTAGGACTAAAACAGATATTGCCCCATTGGATGGCACGCACCAAATGTAATAAGTTGGCAAAAACAATGAAAAATACAAATACTTAGAAACGCCAATTCTGCAACAGCAAAATACACAAATAAAAATCCAAACTACAATTTCAGCCAGAAAAACAAATACTTTTGAGATCGTCTTTATTTGTACCCGTTGAGAGTCTCGTCCCTCGCTCAGTGGGCAAGTGCAACGTGCAATAAAGTTGATTTCTTTCATGACACAGGATAAAAAACAACTGAGGTGTTTAATTCTTGGCTTTAGAGTTTCTGATGGCTGACAGCAAGCAGCGAAAATGTGGAGTCAGATCCTATGATTCTTCTTCAGCACCTCCAAATACTGCTGCGTCGCTCTGCTGAGGGGGTCCAGCTCCACTCTGGAGGCGGAGCCCACCGGGGACAAACGGGCCGAGGCGGCATCTAGCTCTGCTGTGGCTGAGGACCAAAGAGAAAACCCAAGGTTGGCGTCTGCAGCTTCTTCCCACACGTTTAAGGGTCGGAATGACAAGGACTTGAACTTACCGTTGCTCAGTTCTTTAGATATGTTTTTGTCCAGCTCACTCTGCATCTGGAAGAAGATGACAGGCAAACAGAAACAAGTGTGGATTGAAATGTAAGGAAAGAGGAGAGACACTGAGCAGATGTCACCAGCAGAAACACCAGGGTAGAAAATACAAGGGAGGGAAAACGGCTAAAGAAAATCTGTTTTGGTTGTAAAACACAGCAAGTCATGCAAAACGTTCAAGCTCCTCACAGATCTGAAAGCTACAGAATATAAAAGAGCTGCTTGATGGTTAAAAAACAAGAGGTGGCATTATACACAGAAACCTTCAGAAATTATTTCAACAATAATCATTTATTTTTATGTAAATAGTGGAATAAATGAATGTTAAACAGAGAAAAACATCATGAGGCAATAAAGGTCTACACTTCCTTTCTCAGGAGTGTCCAGCATCCCCTGCTTTCTGTGATAATAGAGGTGAACTCGGACATACGTTTTTATTTTTAGATTTCACCGCTGGCTTGTTGATAAGAATTTTATTTAAAAATCACACTTTACCGCTACTTTATTTATTATTCAAACGTATAAAACAGGGCTTTCGTGTTTATGATGTTCATCTTTGCTGAGGCGGCACAAGAACCAAAACGTTCATTTATTTCAGTAATTCAGTTCAAACAGTGAAACTTATGACATATCAGCAGATTTATTACACAGGGTGATGTGATCCCAGCATTTATTTCTATGAGTTCTTATGCGTTTGGCTTACGGCTAACAAAAACACAAATTTTGGTTTCTCAGGACAGTAGAACATTGCATAGAAATTCAAACAAATATAGTTTTAATAAAGAAATGTCAATGTTATGCCCGTTGAGAAGACTTGACGGTTGTCCAGTAGACAATCATTGAGTCTATACAGGGTAAGCCACAAAAGGCTTTTTCAAAAGAAGCTGGATGTTCACAGAGTGCTATATGAATATATTTTAAGGGAAAGTTGAGTAGAAAGAAAAAGTCTGATACAAAAAAAAAAAAACAACAAAAACAATAGGTAATACCGCAGCTTTGAGAGAATTGTGAAGCAAGGCCCCTTTAAGGGTTTGGGGGGGATTCAGAGGGTGTGGACTGCAGCTGGAGTCAGTGTCTCAGGAGCCACCACACACAGAGGTATCCAGGACATGAGCTACAACTACGTGTTCCTGGGGTTATGCCACTCCTGAACCAGTGACAATGTTAAAAGCATCTTACCTGCGCGATGGAGAAAAACAACTGGACTGTTTCTCAATGGTCCAAATTCATCTTTTCAGAGAAAAGTCAATTTAGCTTTTTATTGAGAAATTATGGTCCCAGAGGCCCATTGATGAAAAAGGAGCTCTGACTCAGTGCTGAGTGCATACACTGTATTAAAACTACCTCTGTTTAAAATATATTCATGTACTACTGTAGTACCCTTTGCAAATAGATTTTGCATTTTTATTAGCTGTATTTCATAATAATAATAATACATCACCCTGTGTCCAATGAATCCATGTATGAGCTGCACGTTTTAAACTGAATTACTAAAATAAATGAACTTATCTAACTCTAACAGATTTAGATGTGCCTGTATATGTGAAGCACTACAGAGAAAGTTGCCCTGAGGTTTCGTTTAACAAAAATAATGTTTTGAATTTGGAGTGGTTTGGCCCTGTGGAGCCAAACCACTCCAGGCCTTTAAAACTCAACTCAGGAGATTATGACACAGACAACCAGACTGAATGTCTTGTCCCTTCTTTGAGACATTTAAAATGAACACTTTCACTGGAATACCAGAAAAAACTAACAGTCTTCAGACGGAGACCTTTTCTAGAACCAAACTATTTCTCCAAGAGCAGACAAACTTGCTGTCTGAAGGTCATTTATGAACTAAAGCTCAGCCTCTTTTCCCTTCAGTTTCTAAGGGCCAGAAATATTAAACAATCCAGCTAACTAGCAATAAAGTGTACTTCCCATTAAATATTCATCACTGGTATAAAAGTAAAAACTAACATGGGTTGTTTGGTTCCATCTCCCAGAAACAGGAAGGGACGTAAAGGTTTAGCTGAATGTTGTTGAGCTGTGTACTGCAACAGAGTTATTTTGAAGTCACTGGCCTTGCTATATTTTGCAACCTCCCATCTCTGAGGGTATTGCTACGTCAGAGGGAGGAACAACCCGACTAGGGTTAGGTTCTGTGGTTCTGCTCATAAGACCTTTTACAGAACTGACATTCTCTGCTGCTTTTGCCTCTTTCATCCTAACGCAGGCAAGAAAAGCAGAGCTTTTTTTCTTTTTAAACTTTCATTAGATGGTTGTATACGCAACCAACTGAGGTTGTGGTTAAACAATGACATCACAACCTAGTTTGCAAACACCCATCACTATGACAACAGCGGTACAGTTTTATAGATTTCGTTTTGTCAAAATGTGGAAAGATTTACCTGGATCCTCTTGCCATAAAACTTGGTTTTTGTTAGGAAATGATCAAAAATATCCCAATAAAATGTTTAGGAAGAACTGCCATCACTGCCTAGATTAATCCTCCTTTACATTCCCTTGATGTTAATAAAAAAAACAAAAACGTTATCACCACCTACTGACCACCTAAAGACTGAAACGGTTTTTATTGTATCGTTCATTGCAGCTGTGGATCTTTTCTTTAAACAGAACTTTGAAGGTTCAGATTAACTTTGGGCTATAATCCAAAACTGTTTAGGTGCGTAAAAAAACTAAATGTTTCAGTGTTATTTAAAATAACACCGAAGTTACTGAAAACATGCAAAAAGATACAGAAAGTCGAAGAGGAGAGGAAAAGAAAAGAGTAAAGTCCACGGCCCTCAGCTGCCTTTCAAAGCTAACAAAAGAGCGCCACCTAGTGTTGTTATGTATACAGGCAGAACACAAATGCTTTGACTCAATACAAGTTTAAGAAAATATTCGGAAGCTTTTCAATCAAATGATTAATTTGTGATGTTCTTATGTTTTCTTTTTGTGGGGTGTAAACGTCATGTTTTCAACGTTTGAATGATTGCAGAACAACAAGCAACAAAGACTGAATCCCATGAAGTTTAGTGAGACTCACAGTCAATAATCACTGTTAAAGCAAACATCTGAGCTCCTATTGTGTACAAAAATGGGAAAAATATTTGCCAAATACTCTTCGGTGGATGGCACAAACGAGATGGGGCAGAAAAAATATACAGCCCCTACAATCATTACACCACTGAGTACTTTTCTGCAAGCTTCCTGGGTGAAAAGAAGCATCAGGAAAGGTGTGGGGAAAAAGCATTAACAGGTTTCTAGAGAGGCACTGTTGCATCCTCCGTTGTATAAGTAAACCTTGGTTAATTAAGTCATACCGAGGCCTACTTGTTCACATTTTCACATTTTGTAAAACCACAAACTGCAATGTTTATTAAGATTTAATGTGATAGTAGTAGTGAATAAGAAACTGTGGATCACTGTAGCTCCTCCAGAGTTACCATGGGCCTCCTGGCTGCTCCTCTGATCAACTCTCCGAGCTAATAAGTTTATGTGGATGATCAGCTATGGGTGGATTTCTAGTTATGCTACTCTTTCCACCTTTGGATGGACCAGTGCTCCATGAGATGTTCTAAGCTTTGGTTATTGCTTTACAACCCAACACGTCTTCAAACTTCTCCACAACGTTCTCCCTGACCTGTCTGCTGTGTTCCTTGGTCTTCATGATGCTGTTTGTTCAAGAATGTTCTCTAACAAACCTCAGAGGCCTTCAGAGAACAACTGGATTTAAACTGAGACTAGATTACACATGGGCGGACTCTACTGATTAACAATCTGAAGTCAACTGGTTGCAATAGATTATTATTAATATGATATAGTATCAGGTTAATAGGGGGCTAAATACAATGCAGTACATATTTTTCAGATCTTTCTTAAGTTTTAAAAAAACGTGTATCTTTTTCCTCCCACTTCATTATTATGTGCTACTTTGTGTTGGTCTGTGGTTGTAACATGACGTAGGGAGTACAAGAGGTAGGGATAATTTAGCAAGGTGCCTTACCAGCTACATTAACCAGGATTCTATTCTTAATATCCTATAATTAAAACAAAAACACCACGGATTGACATTTATTTTTGCAGTGAAATATTCTTTTGCTTGGTTTGGCAGCTTTTTGTCCACTGAACTTCAACTGATCACCAAAGTCATAATGTCAGGCCAAGAGCAAGGCAACGAAACAGCAACCAGTCAGACACTCAGCTGAAAACAGCAACACACCTGGTTATGAGTCTGGCTGAAGAGAGGAGAAGTGAGAAACAGACTTTTGAGCTAGGAGCTAAAGGAGTGAGAAATACAAGAAAGGTTAGAGGTCATAGTGAAAAGACTAAAGACAGAAATAATAAACAGGAGGAACAAACAAAAAAGAGGAAAACTTCAGTCTTCTAAGCTGTACCGATATATCTCTAAGATCTAAAGTATTTGCTGAGAAAGCTGACATAACTCATCAATTATACGTCTCTGATCATGAGACTAAACTGCAGAGACGTTCCAATTTACATCTCTGCAGAATAACACAACACAGACGAAAGGAAATGGCTTCAAAAATATACAAGAACACTGAATTTTCTTCTTTATTCTCTATAAGTGAACGTAAAATGAAGGACTGGGCAGACCTTAGCCAGGTAATCCTCCACCCTGCGGTTCTGTCCGTCTGTCACAGGACTAAGGAGGGGAAATCCAAAACTCCTGTTGAGGGAGCCCAATGTGGCCCCGGGGTTTGCTGGTGAACCCAAAGAGCTCAGGTCCAGAGTAGGTCCCACCAGGCTCCCATTTGTGATGTTGCCTGTGATAAGAGACCTGCTGCGCTCACTGAGCAACTTGGAGTTGGCTTCTGAGAGCCGACTGTTGGCCCTGTGGATGACAAAAAAACGAAGCATATCACCATCGTCTGTTTACCAGTTTCAAAGTCTTCTTTCCAAACACGTTTACCAGTTTGTAAGAAAATAGCAAGGTATTGGCAAAATGGAGCATGTGTAGCAAACGTCTGCGATAAAAAGTTAACCTCTCCAGTTTAGCAGCTAGGGACTTCCGGAGACGCATCTCTTCATTGTAGAGCTGTCGGTATCGCTCCAACTCGGAGCGCGTGGACTCTTTTTGGTTGAGACTGTCCAGATGACTGGTGCGGACTCGGCCCAGCTCCCCTTCCAGCTCCCGGATCTTCTGTTCCAGGTGGGAGCGCAGGTTGGCCTCGTTAGCAGCTTTGATCTGATCTAGAGCTTCTTGAGATGCTGCCTGGGACTAGGAAAGACACGATCCATTATTAATTCCACATGGGGATGATATTAAAACTGAAATGTGCACACAATGCAATAGCAACCATCTGCTATGTTGCACTTATTCCATCTTATCCCTATTTCTCATCTGTTACCTGGAGGAAGAGGTTGACTTGCTCTAGTTTCTGCTGTACTTCCTGGCGGGCTTTTTCCTCTGCTTCACGGCGGTAGTGGTCCACCTGGCTTTGGTCCATCTGGGCGGCCTCCATTCCGCGTCTCAGCTCCAACACCTCCTCCTCCAGTTGCCTCCTGCTTCTCTCCAGCTCATCATTACTACGGCCCAAGCCTTTCAGGGAGGCCAACTGATCCTTAAGCTCCTCGTTTATCTTCTCTAGCTGGCTGCGACGAGATGTTTCCTTCTCCAGCTGTCCCTGCAGATCATCCACCTAATGACAGAGAAAACGTTTAAAAGCCAAGACATGATGTGATTGTATATGATGCTATTTGTGAGAAACACAGTGCATTGAAATGGTATTCATAACCCTTGAACAATTAGCTTACTCTGATACCCCTAATTAAAATCCAGTACAACCGACTGCCTTCAGGAGTAATCTAATCCAGAATACCTGTGTGGCGTATGATCTATGTAAAGATATAGCTTAAACATGGTGGTGGCTGCATTATGCTGTGGGGATGCTTTTTCAGCTTGGAAAGGAAGGCTAGTCAGAGTTGGTCGGAAGATGAAAAACCTGTTAGAGGGAGCTAAACACCTTCCAGCAGGACAATAACTCTGAACATACAGCCAGAGCTACAATAAGAAAGTTGAGACCAAAGTCCAAACCTAAATTCAACTGAGAATCTGTAGCCAGACTTGAAAATTGCTGTTAACAGACTCTCTCCATCTAATCTGAGTGATCTTGAGCTATTTTGCAAAGTGAAACGGGGAAAAATTGCAATTCTCTAGATAATTGCAGCAAAGCATCATTTTACTAAATACTGACTCCATTGATTCAAGTAAACAGCACACATCTGTGTTTCTACAGATTTTCAGACTGACTATTCTGGATTTTCCAGTCAGTCTTTATTGATTTATGGACATTTGAGTTTAAAATACTCAACTGGTTGTCTTGTATTACCTGTTCTCTTTTTTTCCCCCTCAAACAAATCATAAAAAACACAGTGGCTGGGTTTCAAATCTGCAGTGTGGTAAAGGGCAATTTGCATTTTTTATGACCAGACGTAGAAACTTAACTTAAATTCCAAACTTTTACAGGCTTTTCCAAACAGTACAGGACCTTGCACTTATTAAAATGTTTTAAAAGGATGTCTTTTAACCTCATTATCATGCTCTACTTTGTTTTTTGTTTCACCACATAAAATCCAAATACCGCATATCCAAACGCAATGAATTTTGGGATTGTAATGTGACAAAATATAAAAAGGTTCAAAGTGCTCTGAATATTTTTGCAAGGCAGTGTAGAATATCCTGTGGTGTAAGCAGAGCATTCGAGTTTAATCCAGTATCAAAACCTTGTCCTTCATCCATCCGAAGGCGCCGTCGGCCTGATTGGTTCTGCCCAGGTCCATCCGGAGAGTGCTCAACGGAGAGGCAAACTCTGCTCTCCCAGACTCTTGATCCCGCAGCTTCTTCTTTGCGGTTTTTAATAAGGTGCGTAGCCTTAAATATAAGTGTACAGAGTAAATATCAAAAGCATCAAGCAAAATATCCTTAAACATATATTAGATCAGCTGTTTCAAATTTAGAAAACCCTAGACTGAGAGAATGTACAAACTGCAGATCTAATCTATCTAAATATCTGATTGGGGACTTTATTAAAAAGGATACAGAAACTGGTGTACCACAAAGCCAGGAAGTCGGTACTAGTGGATCCTAGGTGGTTCTAAACAGTAGAACATACTGCCAAGGGTCACAGAAAAGAGTCCAAAAGTCACCTGTACATTTCTTTTTGAAGCTCCATGTTTCTCTTCATCTCCTGATCGAGGCGAGTGTCAACAGCCTTCTTCTGCTCCGTCATTTTCTTGGCTTTCTTCTTTTCCATCTCCATCTGGACCACAATTAACATCTCAGTGACTCCTCACACCTACATCCAGTGTTGATTAACTATCAGACCATCCATGTTTTATTAGTATAACAGGGTAAACACCTGGGTGGAGAGCTCTCCTTTTTCTTTTTCCAGCTCCGACAGGCGCAGTCCTAACTTGGAGTGGCTCTTCAGCTCTTCCTCCCACAGGGCCTGAGAGTCCTGGGCGGTATGAGAGAGCACACTTTGTTTCTGGACCTGTAGAAGAAAAACACACAAACTCAAAGCACAGAGCTCAGAAGCTTACATATGCTCATTATGCACATAGATTTCATTAATGTTGGCATTTGAAGCTTTCCTTCTCCAGGGCGGAGTGATACAACAAGCAACTTCAGTGATTTTGAAAAATTTGAACTGGATGCACAAGTTTGAATATTTTGCCAATTTTCTCAAATTGACACAAAGTCAAAACCCACAATAACTTTTGACCAATGTCATGATCAGAACTGTTAGAGAAAACAACTGCTTGCGTCGCACAGTCCTGGCTTAAACCATCATCTATAAATTTTCAATAGGGTTGGAGTTAGGACCACTCCATGTGCATGTTTCAACCATGTTTCAGCCATATTTCAGCCCTGTTTAAACCATGTTTCAGCCATGTTTCAGCCCTGTTTAAACCATGTTTCAGCCATATTTCAGCCCTGTTTAAACCATGTTTCAGCCATGTTTCAGCCCTGTTTAAACCATGTTTCAGCCATATTTCAGCCCTGTTTAAACCATGTTTCAGCCATATTTCAACCATATTTCAGCCCTGTTTAAACCATGTTTCAGCCATATTTCAGCCCTGTTTAAACCATGTTTCAGCCATATTTCAGCCCTGTTTAAACCATGTTTCAGCCATATTTCAGCCCTGTTTAAACCATGTTTCAGCCATGTTTCAGCCCTGTTTAAACCATGTTTCAGCCATATTTCAGCCCTGTTTAAACCATGTTTCAGCCATGTTTCAGCCCTGTTTAAACCATGTTTCAGCCATATTTCAGCCCTGTTTAAACCATGTTTCAGCCATATTTCAACCATATTTCAGCCCTGTTTAAACCATGTTTCAGCCATATTTCAGCCGTTTAAACCATGTTTCAGCCATTTTCCAACCATGTTTCAGCCATATTTCAGCCATATTTCAGCCCTGTTTAAACCATGTTTCAGCCATGTTTTAACCATGTTTCAGCCATATTTCACCCCTGTTCAAACCATGTTTCAGCCATTTTTCAACCATGTTTCAGCCATGTTTCAGCCATGTTTAAACCATGTTTCAGCCATGTTTAAACCATGTTTCAGCCATGTTTAAACCGTGTTTCAGCCATGTTTAAACCATGTTTCAGCCATGTTTAAACTGTGTTTCAGCTATGTTTAAACCATGTTTCAGCCATGTTTCAACCATGTTTCAGCCATGTTTAAACCATGTTTCAGCCATGTTTCAGCCCTGTTTAAACCATGTTTCAGCCATGTTTAAACCATGTTTCAGCCATTTTTCAACCATGTTTCAGCCATATTTCACCCCTGTTTAAACCATGTTTCAGCCATGTTTAAACCATGTTTCAGCCATGTTTAAACCATGTTTCAGCCATGTTTAAACCATGTTTTAGCCATATTTCAGCCCTGTTTAAACCATGTTTCAGCCATTTTTCAACCATGTTTCAGCCATGTTTAAACCATGTTTCAGCCCTGTTTAAACCATGTTTCAGCCATGTTTCAACCATATTTCAGCCCTGTCAGGATGTTTAAGAACAACCCAGGAACTGGAAGATGTTGGATCTGAGGTTTAACATCCACATAAAGTCAGAGGTTGCCGACTTGGAAAGAAGCACCTGCTTCCAAATCAACATGTTTAAGCTTGATCAGAACTTGCAGAAGCCAAATAAACTCGAGAACGGTTTTATGATCAGATGAGACAAAGATTGAGTAATCTTGCCACAATGACCAGAGGAACATTTGGAGGACTCAAATCAAAGAAGACAGTACCAACTGTCAAACATAGTGGTGGCAACATCTGGCTTAGGCTCTGTTTAGCTGCCACCTTAGCTGTTCTGGTGCATTGCACAAAGTGGATGAAATTCTTCAACTTTACCTCAAATCAACACCTAGATGGCTGAAACCTGGACAATATTGGATGTTCTAACAGGACAATGATCCCAATAGATGGATGAATCAGATTAACATGGGTTTGCAATGGCCTTGACCTCAATCCTATTCAAACCTTAGAGAAAACCACCATTAACTCAAATCTGTGCACTCATTTCCTATTTATAAAATCAATTAAACTTGTATAATCATACTACTCCAAATAACAGTAAAAGTAATATATTAAACGTCTGAGGTATGTAAACCTATAACCAAGATTGTGTTTTCCTTTACGTCTACTAGGGAATTTATTTTTCATCCCTTTATCTGCCCTAAAGAGCTACTTTTTTATTTTACTACGTTTATATATAAAACAAATAAACTGACATTTATAAAGAAGAAACAACACAAGCAACCAACCTCTTTATTCAGCTGGTCTTCCAAAGTCATCTTGCTGCTTTGGAGATTTGTTACTAAGTCTTCCAAACGTCCACGGACCTAAAAATAAGAAAACCCCATAATTTTAAGACAAACACAAACAGTTAAAGCATCTTTGTGTTTCCATTTAAGATGTTAGAACGTTGAGAGCAAACTACAAAAGGAAACATGAATTAATCAGGAATAAAGTCACAAGTGTAGGAAAGACAGCACAGACAAAGATTGATAAAAGACTGGGAGAGGAACCAGAAGTCTCCATCACCAAGATATTTATTCCCAAACATGCTTGGAGTCCTGGTCTACTTGAGGACACTAAAATGACATATTTTGCACCTCATAAAGATAATTTTATTTCTAGATCAACATAAAAAGGAATAAACAAATCAGAGAGCAAAGAAGAATAACCCCACTCAGAGAAACTAAGCCTACATCCACCATACTGACCCCTCCTCTAGGTGAGCAGTCAGGTAGCTGAAAAAAGATTGTATGCCCTTCAATTTAATATTGACTTAAAAACATAGATTCAGCTATTTGATTCAGCAGCATTGCATATCAGAGATGTTATGTTGCACTCTTTAGCTTAAAGTAGACATGGGGCTTTGGGACGCTGTGTAAGCAGGTAAATGAGTTACTCACCATGGCAGTTTCCTGAGCACCTTTCTGAAGAGCCTCTATTTTACTGGACTGTTGCTTCGCAGCAGCTTCTAGTCTGGCATTGTCAATCTCCAGCCTAGGCGACATTAACACTCTGTATGAAATCAGGCCCAAATACTGGCGTCGCGTTATGGAGACCAAATAAAGGTTTTTTATGTCAGTACTGCTGGTTTTCCTTCAAATGATTATTTATGTTAAAACAATCTGCACAAAGTACGTAATCCCAGAATTTCTGGACTTTGTTTCTATCGATATTGTAGACTTTTCCAGACTCAAATTCCCAGAATCCTCAGTCCTGCAATACACAGATCTGAAAGAATAACTACAAAGGATCACTATGAATCAATGTTTGATGTTTCTACAGAGGTCAGGGGTTAAATCTGGAGTATGAAAAATATGAAACGGGAAGGAAGATGGTGGGGGGGTGGATAGAATTATTGGATATATGGACAAACAGGCCAGATGGATGGATGAATGAATGGATGGATGGATGGACAAAATGACAGATGGTTGTTTTAGACAGAGCAATGAGGACTAAACTGTTGCAAATACTTTTCCATACTCTAGTGTGTTTTTCAATACTTATCCATACCTCATAATTACCAAGTAATCAGTTAAAAAATGATCAAGAGCTTGTGTTGGAACTGTGTGTTTGCACATACTTTTGCACAGCTTCCTCCAACTGTTTGATGGTGATTTCAGAATCTGCGGAGGTAGACAGTGCTTCCTGGAGTTTCTGAGCGGCACTGCCAAGTTCCTTTTCCCTTTCGCCCAGACTGCTCTTCAGACTGTTGATATGTCGCTCTGCCTGAACGTACTGATCTTCACTTTCTTCAAGCTAAGTGATACAGACAAAACAAAACTTGTCGTCAGCAAAGAAAAAAGTGTACATTACGGTCAATTTATAGAGAACATAAGCTATTAATCCTATGAACAACCTAATATATCATAAATTGAGTCTTGAAAAGTATTCATACCTCCCGAACCTTTCAACTATTTGTTATATCTTAATAAAAAGCTTAATAAAGAAACTAAAAGTAGTAAATAATTGTTCAATAAATGGAAAATGTTAGATGGTTTCCAAACACTATGCAAATACAGTACAGACCAAAAGTTTGGACACACCTTCTCATTCAAAGAGTTTTCTTTATTTTCATGACTATGAATATTGTAGCTTCACACTGAAGGCATCAAAACTATGAATTAACACATGTGGAATTATATACTGAACAAAAAAGTGTGAAACAACTGAAAATATGTCTTATATTCTAGGTTCTTCAAAGTAGCCACCTTTTGCTTTGATTATTGTTCCACACACTCTTGGCATTCTGTTGATGAGCTTCAAGAGGTAGTCACCTGAAATGGTTTTCACTTCACAGGTGTGCCCTGTCAGGTTTAATAAGTGGGATTTCAAGCCTTATAAATGGGGTTGGGACCATCAGTTGTGTTGTGCAGGAGGTGGATACAGTACACAGCTGATAGTCCTACTGAATAGACTGTTAGAATTTGTATTATGGCAAGAAAAAAGCAGCTAAGTAAAGAAAAACGAGTGGCCATCATTACTTTAAGAAATGAAGGTCAGTCAGTCTGAACAATTGGGAAAACTTTGAAAGTGTCCCCAAGTGCAGCCGCAAAAACCATCAAGCGCTACAAAGAAACTGCCTCACATGAGGAGCGCCCCAGGAAAGGAAGACCAAGAGTCACCTCTGCTGCGGACGATAAGTTCAACCGAGTCACCAGCCTCAGAAATCGCAGGTTAACAACAGCTCAGATTAGAGAACAGGTCAATGCCACACAGAGTTCTAGCAGCAGACACATCTCTAGAACAACTGTTAAGAGGAGACTGTGTGAATCAGGCCTTCATGGTAAAATAGCTGCTAGGAAACCACTGCTGAGGACAGGCAACAAGCAGAAGAGACTTGTTTGGGCTAAAGAACACAAGGAATGGACATTAGACCAGTGGAAATCTGTGCTTTGGTCTGATGAGTCCAAGTTTGAGATCTTTGGTTCCAACCACCGTGTCTTTGTGCGGCGCAGAAGAGGTGAACGGATGGACTCTACATGCCTGGTTCCCACCGTGAAGCATGGAGGAGGAGATGTGATGGTGTGGGGGTGCTTTGCTGGTGACACTGTTGGGGATTTATTCAAAATTGAAGGCATACTGAACCAGCATGGCTACCACATCATCTTGCAGCGGCATGCTATTCCATCCGGTTTGCGTTTAGTTGGACCATCATTTATTTTTCAACAGGACAATGACCCCAAACACACCTCCAGGCTGTGTAAGGGCTATTTGACCAAGAAGGAGAGTGATGGGGTGCTGCGCCAGATGACCTGGCCTCCACAGTCACCGGACCTGAACCCAATCGAGATGGTTTGGGGTGAGCTGGACCGCAGAGTGAAGGCAAAAGGGCCAACAAGTGCTAAGCATCTCTGGGAACTCCTTCAAGACTGTTGGAAAACCATTTCAGGTGACTACCTCTTGAAGCTCATCAACAGAATGCCAAGAGTGTGCGGAGCAGTAATCAAAGCAGAAGGTGGCTACTTTGAAGAACCTAGAATATAAGACATATTTTCAGTTGTTTCACACTTTTTTGTTCAGTATATAATTCCACATGTGTTAATTCATAGTTTTGATGCCTTCAGTGTGAAGCTACAATATTCAGTCATGAAAATAAAGAAAACTCTTTGAATGAGAAGGTGTGTCCAAACTTTTGGTCTGTACTGTATGTGGAAAACAAATCTGAATATCTAAAGTAGACCAAGACTGTAATATGTGGTCAAAAACCAAACACTGCACCATGAAATACACTATTCCATCGGTGAAGCACGGTGGTTGCGGCATCATCCTGAGGTAATGTTTTACTTGGTGACGGCAGGAGAGCTTGTCAAGGTTGATTGGAAGATGGATGGAGCTAAATACAAAGCCATACAGGGAAAACAAACGGTAGAGGCGGCAAAACAGCTGAGACTGGAGTCGGTGTTCACTTCTCAACAGGGTCCAAAATATATAGCCAGAGGCTCTCCATCTATTCTGATGGAACTAGGGGGATTTTGCAAAGAGGACTGGCAAAGATTTTACTGTAATTGCAGTAAAAAATGTTGCTGCAAATTATAGAACCAGGTGGGCTGAAAACAAATTATGATACAACTTTCTGATTAGAATAATTTTTTTTCTTCTAAAATTTAAAAACCATATGTTATTTTGCTTCTATTATATAAAACTTTGTGATTGCATTGTTGCAAAATGTGAAAACATTTAAGGGGCATTAAAGTTTTTCAAGGTGCTGACCACATAATAGAACACAATTTAGTGATTATGATTTATCCAACTGAGAAAATGTTGCTTCCTGCAGTTACCTTTCCTCTGAGTCTGTCGTTGTCTTTTAGAAACCGAGCTTTCTCCTCCTCCAGGTCATTGCGATAACGTGTGTTGACCTCCAGAGAGGCTTCACTCATTGACAGCTTCTTCAGAGAGTCGGCTAGCTCCTGTTGCAGCTGCCTTATGCCGGTCTTTACAGAAAGAAACCAGGGAAGGAAGTGTATGATCAGATATAAAGAAGCATCTGAATAGTCCTGGGGGACTATATATAAGCATAAAGTGGTCCTGGAGAAGATATTGCTGGTACACAGTGTTACCTCTCGTTCATTCTTCTCTTCCTCTAACTTATAGATCTGGTCCCGAAGATCAGCAGCCTTGCTAGCAAGCTCCTTATTTCTGTCCTCGACCAGCACAACTCTTTCTTCACAGTCGGAGCGCAGCTTGGACAGGATGTCACTAAAGCGCTCCTGAGCGTCTGTGACAGCACGTTCCTTTGCAACGCCTTTGTTTTGGGCCTCTTCTAGTTGTTGCCGCAGCAACATGGCCTCGCTTTGGGCTTGGGCTAGCCGCTCTTGCGATGCTTCTTGGCGTGCTCCTGCACGACTAACCTGCTCCCTCGCTGCGTGCAGAGCGTTTTGTAGCTCCTTCGCGCATGTCGCCGCCTGGTCCTTCTCTCTCTGCAGGACATCCAGCAGCAGACCTTTCTCCGTCAGCTGCAGAGTGACCCGATGAACCTCGTTCTCCATGCTGTTGGCACGTGCTTCAGCCTTGGCCAGCTTCTCTGACAGGCCACTTACTGCCTCACGCTGAGTAGCTAGTTCACCTTTAAAAAAATGTTTGCAAACAGGCTGTCAGAGAAGTTCTCAGATAAACACAGATCGCATTAGGAGGCTAAATAAAATAAAAATCAGCTTGTGATTGGTATCGGCCAATTTTCAGCTTGACCGACCAAGATCAGTGATCAGAAAATTAAAAAAATCTAATCTTTCTCCGACTCCTTAGAGCAATCATGTTGCACTAACCGCAACCCTCTTCAGAGGGGACGCTGTTATAGAGGGAAGAAGAAGAAGAGAGATAGCCATTAACATTATCAATGAGGTAGTTACACTTGATGAAGCCAAACCTCAACAACTCTATTGTCGTGACATCTGCAATGTCACGACAAACCGCACTACTAACAGAGAGAAGATTGGATGTTTTCCACCAAAGGGGCGTGAGGAAGATTCTGAGAGTAAGATGTGAAGATATTTCCATCAACTGAAGAACCAACTGGACACCATTACAAAAGACAATGACAGTATGAAGACTCCTTTTTGCTGCGACTTGATTGTCAGCATCACTCAAAATTGCGATGGCCTGGATACCTGCTAGCGGCCAACAAAGAAGAAGCAGATATAACAACGTGCAAAGATCTGAGGCTGGTCAACGCCTCATGGGCTGAATCCACGAGAGACACAAACGACTGTCTGTCATGAAACATGCTTTATTTGGAAATGATGGCAGTCATTTGAAAACCTCATAGTTACATCGCTAAAATAAGATGTTAGGGACATTTTAAAATGTCCCTAACATCTGGAAAGTTGCTTCTTTTTTTCATGAAATCCTAGCCAGTTATTTATTTGGAATGGATCACGTAGAAAGAAAACCTGTGATATGGTGTGCTTCCATCATTTGAGGTGAAGAAAAAACAAAAAAAAAACATTTCTGTTAAGGCAGTTAGATTTTCTGTTAATCCATGTAGAATAAAAATATCATGTTCTTTAAGAAACATCATAATTACCTAAAATCGAAAATGGCCCATTAGAGGTTTTCAAAAACCTGCACAGAATCTCTAATTGATGCATTTCTAAACCTTTAAAAATCAATATTTGCTTCTGTAAAGAATCACAGCAGGTCTGATCATTGGAAAGAGTTCATTTGGACAATGTTGTCAGGAACAGCTGCCTAATGTATTTGAAAAACAATTAAAGAAGAAGTAATACTGTATGCGTAGACTACAAATGGTATATTGAAAGCCTTTCCTATGTATGGAATACATTTGGAAGAAAACAGTTTAGCTCACTGTGCGGCTCACCTGTGAGACGGTCTTTGAGTCGCTGGTGTTCTTCCGTCTCCCTCAGCAGAGCTTTCTCTGTGTCTGAATGAGCAGCCAGGCGAAGCTCCGCCTCCCTCACAGCTCCAGCCAGGCGGCCGCGAGTTAACTCGACCTCTGCCTCCATCGTTTCGCGAGCCTGGCGTTCGATTTCCAGCCGGCTCGTCGTTTTCGCCAACTCAGACTTCAGGGTGGCCAGCTGGTTGTTGCAAGAGAACACAGTCTGGGTCACAGCGTCGTTGCTAAGTTTGAGATCTCGGCGAACATCTTCGAGCTGTTCCTTAAGGGTCTCGTTCTCCTCCACGAGGTTACTCTCTCTGAGACTGCTGTTTGCTTGCGATTGTTCAAGGTCTGTCCTCAGCATGGACAGCTGCTCCTGTAGCAAAGCAGTCTGCTGAAGCAGCTCCCTTTCCCTGTCACTGGCCTCTGTGAGCTGAGACAAAGCCTACGCACGTAATAAAAGATATCACCTGTCTGGATTTTCTTTAAAATGCACAAAAAAGCTGGAAAATAATAGTGTAATCCTGATAGGATTGGATTAAAAGGTTGATTGGTGTCACCTCGCTGCTTCTGGTGATGTTTCTCTTGTTCTCCACCTCCATCTCTTGCTGCTTTTGGAGATGGCTGCTGAGCAAATGTTGCTGCTGGGCCCGCATGCTGCGTTCCTGAGCCAGGAGTCTCTGAGTCTCACTGTGCTCTTCTTCAAGCTGGGTGTTAAGCACATCACCCACTAGTGTTAGATTCACATAGACCCACATATAAACAAACAGGGTGAGAGAAGGTGTTTCTAACAGAAAAGAAATGTAGGACAGAAAAACAAAGGAAATGTAATCGAATGTGCCTGTTTCATGTTGTTGATCAGCGTTCTCATCTCCAGCTCCAGGTTTCTCAGTGTCAGTTCCACCTTCTGCCTCTCCTGAACCTCAAGCTGATGCTGCTCCTCCATCCTCCTCAGCTTATCTCTGGTAGTGTTGTACATCATGGTGGCGTTGTGGCGATTCTCCTGCTCTTGTTTCAGTTGAAATCTTCACCAAATGTAACACAGAAAGATTGCATAAGCAAATCTAAACCCAGAGGGAAGGATTTCCAAGGTAGCCAAAAATTATAGGACTAAACCAAAGAGACATTTCTCACTTGAGGTGTGTGACTTCAGTCTGTAATTCCAACTGGTTGCGCTCCAGCACAGACTTAACGTCTTTCACTTCCTCCAGTGAGCTCCTTAGCGCCGCCCTTTCCATTTCCAGCTGGCTCACCTTCTCTGCCAGGTACCCATGGCGACTTCGCACTCTCTGAATGGAGCGTTCATACTCATGGAAAATGTTCTGCAGCTTGGTAATACTCATGGAGTCTGAGGGATGAAATGCAGTGAAGTCTAACTTCAACATTGTGTTTTGTTTGTGACAAAAAGATCCAGCCAAGTGTGTCAGGACTCCTGGTAAAGCGGTGGAAAAAGCCTTAAAATGTTTCCTCCTTTTATTCTAGTTGCATATTGTCACACTGAAAAAATTGGAAAAATGTAACCTTTAATTTGAATAAAACCTATTTAGCGGGAGCAAAGAACCCATGTTAGGAATACTTCTTAGGAAGTTATTTTATTTCTTTTGCTCATTCATTTGTTTTTGTGGGACATGCCGGGCGCAGGAGGAGGAGCTGAGCTTCACTGGTGTAAAAACAGATGTTCTCTGTGTATCATGCTGTTCTATGCTGCTCCTGCTACAGAATGACTTAGATGAACCCACCTCACACCCTCCTGTGACTCCAAGCATTGGTAATATAATGTAAGCTCATGATAAAACAGCTTCCTGCCACCTAACTGACACTAGGGACCGCATGCAGAGGAAGGTGCTTTCCTTCCTCTGCAGAGATATACGATCTAGGACTGTCCAAATACAGTCTAGGACTGTAATCAACCTATTTGGGATGGGTAATCTGATCTAGAACCAGCAAGTTAAATTATCTGGTCAAGGAGCAGATGTTAATTGTTTTTAATATTGCACCTCACCCTCCAGCTTTTCTATAGGAAGTAGGTCTGGGGGCTGAGATGGTTGTGGAAGAAGGTCAGTTTTGATTCTGGGAAACACTTTTTTGTTGATTTGCTCGTATGTTTTGGATCATCATTGTGCTGATTATTATTATGATTATTCACAATGTCATATGCAATGCAATAAGGGTTCATGGGCCTTTGAAAGAGAAACAGTCCCACAGTATCACAGATCCTACACCATACGTAACAGTGGACATAGGGGTAGTTTTCAACGTCAACCTTCCTTTCATCAAACCCATCTGGAGGGTTTTTTGCTGCAGAAAGCTCAATCTAAATCTCATCAGACAGTTCCAATTAAAGTCCAAGTCGGTCCAGACTTGGTGAACATGAGATGCCGCTCCATGCAGCAGTTCTTTGAAAGAGAGCTTTAGATATTTTCTTTCACCTTCCTGACCATCTTCTTCACTGTAGGTGGTGCCGACCTAACAGGACAATGATCCAGTTTAGCCGCCACCATCCACAGTCAAGATCACATCTATAACTCAGGAAAAAATGAAGTTGTAAATTACTAATTAGATCTTCCTAGAAACTCCAGTCACCTTTAATTTAAAAAAGTGAAAGTATAAATAAAAAATGCTTCAGTTACATTAGAGTAACTGTTAGGGTTACCAGCATCTGTGCTATATGTGAACTGGTTAAAAACTAATGTTCTGATATGTTGATTTATAAGTTTTCAGTGTGAGACGATGCGGCTCCAATAAAAGATGCATTTGTTTTTTTAAGGATTTGTTCACATCTTTACCAGGGGTGCCAACAAATCCATCTGTGTCCGTATACAAGACATTACATCTAACTGATGTAAAACTGAACTATCTATTTTGATTTTGCAACTAAAACAAGAATGACAGAAAAAAAAACTATATAACTCCGTAGGTATTGCACAAGCTTATTACCCAAAGTGGATGAATCCAGCTTCTGGATGAGGAGGGATGCGTGACGGTAGCCTGAAGTGGGTGAGTCCGTGTCATCTGTGGCCGTGTCTGACGACTGGGTGAGTTCATCTAAATCTTCGGCCATGTCCATCTCTTCAGGGTTCTGGATCTGGGAATTAAAAGTGACAATAAAATTATCCCCATGTCTGTTTCAAACGTAGTGATTGTTTATCTGGTCCATCCAGTTACTGAGTGAATGTGTTCTGTACCTTGCTTTTCTGCTGCCCTCTGGCCGACAACCTGAGCCAGGCAAACACAGAAAAACAGAAAGGTCACATTGAAGATTGAGCTTAGAAAACACTGACCAAAGGCTGAAGGTGTAATGGTATAATGCAGTATACAGTTAAGGTCCTGAGAAACCATTTGCAAGCCATGCAAATATCATATGAGGAAAAATGTTATTCTCCTTATTAATCCTCCACCAATAATGTTAAGATTTTTGCTTTAAAGCAAAGTGCATTTCTGACTTGGTTAGTATAAGCAAATTTGCCTTTAAATATTTTATAAGTCTCCAGTCATAAAAAACAGAGAAGCAGATATGTTAGGACTTATTAAAAGTGTTAGTATTTTTGATTTTTATCACACTTATTCGTCTATTTTCTGCATCGTCGTTAAAGAAGTGCAGTGCTGTTAAAAAGTATTTGCCTCAGAGATTTTCTCTTTTTTTAAATCATGTGTAAATGTTTTGAATCCTAAAAAAAAAAAAGACAGATAACCTGAGTAAATACAAAATGCACTTTTTAAATCCACACCTAATTAATTAAAGAAAACGTGCTATCCGAACCACCCAGGTCCTGTGTGAACAGATGCCCCCTAAATTTAATAGCGATTGTGCCATCCATGGTAGTAACAACTTCCTTTAGACGTTTGCAATAATCGCACCGAGGAAGAGGTATGCCCCACTGTGCTCTGCAGAATCTTTTAGGTCGTCAAAATTGTATTTAAGTCTGGACTTTTACTAGGCCACTCCAACACTTTCATTCTTGTTTTTTTTTTGGTACACTGTGGATCATTATCGGGCCACATAAGACGAGTGTGCTTGAGCTCAAGGTCACAAATAAATGGCCGGACATTCTCCTTCTAGATTATCTGCCAGATTTCATGGTTCATTGAAACCCGTCCAGTTATTAAACTTTTTTTCAGGGCAGACTTGTTAAGTTTAGGGATCAACTGTTCATATAGAAGCTGGTTGGCTCGATAGCTTTTTTCCCTTTATAAATGAATTCATCATTTGAAAGGAGCATTTTGTATTTACTGAGGTGTGATGGCCTGAAACATTTACCTGTGGCAAAAAACAACAGAAGAACAGTGTGACGGGACAAACACTTGTGCGAGACTCTATGTCAACAGTTTTAAGTAGTTTGTTTACCTTAAACAAAAGCCCACATTTTCTTCAGCGTGAGAATTGTTTCCAATAACTGACTAAACCGTGTTGCATTTGTGTATGGTTACCAAATGGGTTAGTGGCACAGAGAGATATAAAAAAAACATGGCATACTGCATATATACCTTTCTTCATCGTCCGACATGTCACTTAAAGAGCTATCATCAAACACAGAGCAGGGATCTCCATTAACATGTATGCTGGTCTGAGGGGCTCTGCTGGGCCGGGCCCCTCGGACCATCAGCTTCTCTTGCTTCTTGCTATTGCAGCTCTGCTGGACTGGAGCTCTGCTGGTGCTAGGGAGAGCAATAAACCTGATAGTCATTGAGCTGTGACTAACTGAGGCCTTTGGTTCAAATGAAACAGAGACACCACATTGAAACCAATGCAAACAAAACAACTTTCAAATGTCAGACGCATTTATTGTCACTCCTGGCAAACCTTGTGTAAAAAGTATTAAAATAAATGAATCTTTTATTGCAGTAGTCTAATCTCACAGTGAAACATTTACTGAAATAACAGTACATATCAGTACATCAACCCAATGGAGAAGAAAATCCCTTTTCAAGAGATTTTAAAAAAAATCTCTGTTTGTTTCCATTGAACTATTTCTGTGTTGACCTGGTCCTGTGTTCTGGATCATTATTTCACAAAAAGGCCCACTAACAACCTATTTTCAGTTTTCTGACAACGGCTTCCACATCTCCATTTAAAACACCCCGATATTTCAAAGAATCAATTAATATGCACTCTAATCACTTTCCAGGGCTTTTGGAAGAGAAACAGGCCCCTCAGCATCCCAGATCCTCCACCGTACTCATCAGTGGACATGAGGTGCTTTTATGCTTATCCATCCATTGCTTTCATCCAAAGCTCTACCTTATCAACCAATTAAAGTCCAAGCAGAGTTTAGTAAACTCCACATGTTTCCTGATAGTAGGACACAGAAGGCTTTTCCTGACGTGCCTCCCTTCTTTACATAACGGTTGTTATAGAGACTTGGTGAAGCATTTTTTGTTGCAGCTCTCTAACAGTGAGCTTCACAGCCCGTTTATCATCCTATAGCATCCTGCTCAGTGTAAGTGGCGGCAAGACAAAAATGGCTCCTTGCCCAGTCTTCAGGCCAGTGAGTAAAATATGACTGAGCTGCTGTAATAAATAATGAATTCATTTTTAGGCTTTTTTTTAACTCAGCAAAGAAATGTGGCTGGCACTGAAAGTTAAGTTGTTTCAGCTAATCGAACCATTGTGGAAAAATCTGTTAAAAACTACAAATGAAATAATCTGGTAAATAATTAAAAAGGGTTTATTGTACATAAAGTCTCAATAAATGATATTTTAAAGGGCTACTGTGAACTGGTATTTACTGTGGGAACCAAAGTACCGAAGCGACATGCATACCTTTGAGCAGGAACGGGCTGCTGAGATCCTTCACCTTGACTTAACAGGGAACCTAAACCAGTCTCAGGTTTCCCAGGACCAACTTTTTCCACTGCTGTTTCTCCACTATCCCAGGAAGCACACGGCTTTTGCTCCTCCATTGCAGCTGCTGCGGTTTTGCTGCTGATCTGCAAAACAAGAAAAAATGAAATATTTAATAACTTGCCGTGTGAGAATCATCCGGCTGAAAAAGGTTGAAGCTTCCACTTTAACGTGCATTTTGGATCTGTGTCTTGTGCACTTTATCATGTATAATTCAGTGTCATCCCTCCCATTGGAGATCTAACACCTTAATGCTGTTTCTCCAGGGAGTCTATTGTACAGGGTTAGACCTGGAATTAAAAGTGAAATACATTTTTATCTTTTCCTTGGAAAAGTATTTATACACCTTTAACTTTTTCACGTCATGACCACAAACTTTATTTTATGGGGATTTTATGTGATAGAGCAACACTAACGTGCATAATTTTCCATCCTGCCAACTTAGGCCGTTAATGCATATCAAAACATTTCTTTTTTTTTTTTTTTTTTTAGGAGGACAATTTCACTGCTGCAAGGACCTTTTTAAAAATAGATGCAGATAAATTAAAATCTTTTTTAATAGGGATCGTAAACGCATTTGTCCTTTTAAAAAAAACAACATATTTTTTCCCTTTCGTTTTAATTTTGCAGTAAAAAAAAAACAACAAAAAAAACACAACATCTGCTAAAGCAGACCTGGGCGCAAACGTTCATTAAACTTGACCAAAAACACAGCAAGCTTTCATAAAAATTTGTTCATAGACTAAAACTTTTTCTAAACCAACAAAGTAGCAAATAATTGTCAAAAAATGTAGGAAACTGTATCCAGTTCTTCAGAGGCAAACATGCTGAAGAGAACTGCAACGGCTTACAGAAGCCCCTTTTCTACTAAATATCATGATGATGGCTTTATTGGTTTCATTAAATTATTGTGTGTTTAATTTACAGTTGCTAGTAAAAACTATCAAAAATCACAATAAAATCATCTATTTATTCTGATTTGTTGTGGCTAGGAGTACTTTTAACTTGATCATTCTGGTCCGAGTGACTCAGTGCTCTGAGGCCTTCAGAGAACAGCTGGATTTAAACAGAGACTGGACATTATTTACTAATGAGATGATTTCTAAAGGTAACTGATTGTGCTTAACTTTACTGATTATATAAAATACACTGAAGGTTAAGGATGGATCAGAACAAAACACAAACAAGCTAGAGAGGTGTGAAAACATTTGTGAGGCACTGTAAGGGCTTATTACTTATGTATATATATATATATATAACCAAAAACTGAGAATAAGTTTGATTAAGAATTGCATCTACAATATCCACTCACCACTATTACTCAAGTTTTATTCAATTACCTAAAGTTGTACTTCATCTAATTTATGTTTAAGTGTTACTGCTGGTTGTCATGACAAACTGCACAGATCAATAGTAGATATAAAGGGTAGATTATTGTCCTTTGCTCTGAGAAACCTAAACACTGCTAAGCTTGGCTAAAACTAAGTCCCGTCACGGGAATAACAGTATAACTAAAAAACAAACACACAGCATGCTTGACGAGGAAAACCAAAACGGAGAAAAAAAACAACACATTTGCACTTCATTGCAGGCGTCAAAGAGAGCTAATATTCATGCAACCGTCACACGTTTTACACAAACATTTGTAAACATACATGCAAAGCACATGTATGACACAAGACTATGAAACATAGTATATATATATATATATATATATATATATATATAAAAGAAGAAATCACAAAGAGGTGGACCGCTGACAGTCTGGGATAAGACGGCCAGTCACTAACGTATTCTATCTGAAATTCTGTGCCGGATGCGGATACTTTACATTACACATTAGTAACTGCTTATGCAGTCTGAACGGATGGCTAAAATGTCTTTGCATGGTGTTTCTAAAGTTTACAGAGCTGTTCTGGAACCATGAGCATGCTTGATTCTGACATATTCTGCATGGCTACAGTTTAAACTATCGCTATAGATCTAAAATAATAAGGTCGAGGGCCCGGGAGCCTCCTGCAGACATGACTGCAGCTTGGGTTCACTGACGCCATCAGCCTTATCCCTCCTTACACATCAATGCACATCTACATATGGTTATTTAAGAACAGTCAGACGCTGATTTCATTTAGCCAAAAATATGTTGAAAATGTAACATTTTTAGCCAGTTTTTCCAAATTAAGCCTTAACAAAGATACTGAAAGTTGGGCTCGTCTGGTCATCTCATCGACCCCGAGTGACGTTCAACTATATTTAGACTTTCACTCTTTAAAGACAATTTTACATGTTGGAGGTAAAGCAACCATCATCTTTTCTGCCTATTTGGCAAATGTTTAGTTGGGAATCCTCATCGTGGGGAATCTCCTTTACCAATCTACACTCTCTGTTTGCACCAGATGGTTAGCCTGTTGGATGAACTTTGACTGCCCTTAATGCCTACATATAATGGTTTTAATGGCTGAAATGCTAAAGCATACACAGCCATTATGTAATGGTAAAAAAAGAAATGAGTCCATTGATGGTCTGTCAGTCCTCAGTAAGCCGGTTTTCACTTGGTGTATACAGGGTAGACAAGGGGAGTGCATCACCTTGACGACACAGACAAGTTTTTCGAAGTTGCAACTTGTCTACACAACTGTTCAGAAAACACTTGAGGGCCCATAGCTGATTGGTTGGACTGGCAAGGAGTTGAGGTGGGTTTAAGTGAAACGAGCATGCATGATTGATCGATCTACATGAAATGAAACACGTGACAAGAAATAATTAACATGTAACAGCAACAATAAGGAAAGGTCATAATCTTATGAGAGGTAACAGAAAGGAAGAAGAGGAAGGTATTAATGCATTGAATAAAATGAGGAAAAGAGAGGAAGAAGAACTAGAGAAGCAACAGTGTAAGAGGCAGACTTCCTATATCGTTCTTTGGGCTGAGCCTTTACTTTGAATACAACTCCCAGCATCCCTACCTCAGGGTTAAACTTCGTCATGTCCTCTTCCTCATGTCCTTCTCCATTAGAGACATCTAGACGTCTGTTTCGAGAGGCCAGCTCAGACACCAGACTGTCTTCAACCGCGTCTCCTGAACCTTCAGCGCTCCTGCCAGCTTCATGTAGACGGGCAGTAGAGTCAGCAGCAAACATAGTCATGCTGTTATCCTTTGAAAAAGGTTTGGTGTGGTGATCTGCGTCGTCTTCGCTTTCTCTCTGTTCAGCTGTGAGCTGTGATGAAGCAGTGTCCGCAACATCAGCTGTGAGCAGAGCAGACTTGTGACGAACAGCCTGATCACAGTCCAGGAACCTCTCCTCACACAAGGAGTTGTCAGGAGACTCTGCCACAGACTCCTCCTGTCCCGACTCTCTCTGCTCAGGGATGGTGAGGAGAACAGTACTTCTTGCTCGAGCTGCAGGACGAGCAATGACCTCTCCTTCCTCTTCATCGCTTGAATCTTCATCTGCGGAGCTGGATGTGGGAGTAGCGTCTTCCGTAGGGTTTTCTGCAAGACGTCTCGATTTAAAAAGTTCTCCAAACCTCTCTTTTAATTCCCCAGCAACACTCTTAAAGGTGGATTTCACCTCCTTTTTCTCCACCTCTACCCAGAGTTTCTCATAACGCTGCTCCCACGGTGTATCTCCGCCAACCCTTTCTTCAAGGTGATCATCATCCTTTTCTTCAGTGTCAGAGCCTGCGTGGCCTAAGTTGTGCAAAGTTAACTCACATCCATCTACTGCATCATCGTTCTCCTTTGATGACATGATTAGACACGGGAACACAGAAAAAAAAAAAAAAAAAAAAAAGACAAAAGTGCAAAAAAGCGTTTTGACATAATATTCAAAACAAAAGGCAGACATGAGAACCACATGTCCTTAAACATAACATATATGCACTTAACATGAAGCTGCCACAATATAAAAGACAGTATGTAGAATAAACTGAGTGGTTTTATTTGTTAGTGTAGGGATCCAAATATGAGATTTGGATTGTAATTTTTCTTCCTAGTGAGCATTTCTAGATGAAAACCCGTTTAAACAGTGTCTAAATGGTTCACAGATGTCCAGACGTTTATGAGACGTCCAACACGTCCACCTGTTTTACCCGAGGACTCCTCTAATTTATGAGTCATTCTTTTATTAGCACTGCGATAACATGGTTTACTTATTTTTTACAAATTAAAACTCTGCTCCTCATCTTCCTCGGCCACATTCTGTCAGCGCTGCTTTATCTCAGTCAGATGGGCGCCTCCTCTGTGTGACACTGTAGTTTTAGTTGCTACTGGTACAATCAGTCTACTTTATCCCAGTATCATAATGGGCTGGGCCGTGATCAGGCTGTAATAAGAGCTACACCTGAAAGGTTTCTCACCGATACATAAACACAGATTTGCACAATTCTTGGGCAGCCAACCTTTTATTTGCATTTTGTTCCCGAGGAGTCAGAGCTTCTTCTGAAGAACTGTTAAGCATTGGTTCTACAAGCTCTCTAAAGTTTTAGGAAAATTTTTAATTGAACTTTAGCGACGTTTTCTCCCTCATTTTCAGCCTAGTTCCCGAACCACTTTCTAGACCTGATGTGAAATCCGTAAACTGAAGGCCTGAATAAGTCATGGGTGAATCCTCTCAAAGGTTCTGTGTCTATTTTATCTGTAATGAAAATCCAGATAAAATAGTAATCCAGTTACTCTATAGTACGAAACAAAGCTGTGTTTCCAAGCACAGCTTTGTTTGTCCCACTTTCTTTTACGTTACTGTCCTCGCATTTACAAACTCTGCTTTTAGAGGAGCACAGTAAACCGACGAAGAGTGATGCTCACAAAAACACTTTCTTATATTATACAGAAACAACCACTTGGGTCAGTACAACGCAGAAAGCATCGCATTGTAAACAAGAACCATGGACAGCAGAAGGGTTTTCATGCAATCACAAAAACAACCATATATTGAGACGTTTATGGCCAACACCAGAGTTGATCCAATGAAATTGTAAAACTCTGAAGTGGTTTTCTAGGTTCTATGTAAGAACAGACACGCACAAAAAATATTCATATTCCTGGAACCCTTTGTCACGTTTTGCCACGTCACTTTAATGTATTTTATGTAGCAGACCGACACAAAATAATGTATAATTGTAAATAGAGAGAAAATAATTAGTTTTTTCTACAAATAAAAACCTTATTTGTGTGATATGGATATGTATTCAGCCTCCTTAACTTTGATACCTCTAAATAAAGTCCAATGAAACTATGTGCCTTCATGTTTATTACCCAAGTAGTAAATAGAGCCCACCTGTCAGGATTTAACCTCAGAATAAATACATACATTTCGAGGTTATGACCCAACTGCAAACCTACCAAGGCATCTGATTACCCCTTCAGCCCCTGATGCTGTTTTTAGACCTCCATTCATGTTTTATTATTATAGTTTCTTGATTGTTAGATGTTCAGTCCCTTTCTAGTTAAATGAAGGTTCAAACAAAAAAAAAAAATGGCTGTCAAACTAAACTGAAATGTCCAAGAAGCAGAACATTTATTAGAAAAACAGCCAAGAGGCCCAACGTAACTCACTGTATGAATGTGTGAGTGTGACTGGGTGAATGTGGCCCTACTGTGAAGTGCTTGAGTGGTCAGCATTAGAAGTAATTAAGGTAATCCCCTTTACCATTTATGTGTGGCTGAAAACTAACACTGAAAGAACCATCCCCATAGTGACACATGATGGTCGCCAGTGATGCTGTGGGGGAGCTTTTCTGTAGCAGAGACAGGAAAGCTGGCTAAATACGTGGCAATCCTGAAAGAGAACTAGCTGAGCCATGTTCCCACTGAGCCATTATTGGCTGTCTTGTCCAAAATCTTTCTTTGTGAAATCTGCGGTGTGTGGTTGCTCGCTGTGACCGATAACTGATTCTGCTCCTCTATCGCCTAGCCATGAGCGCCTTAGCTGCTGTCTTTCTTTCCTCATTCTCCCCTCCTATCTTTTCAGCATCAGACTATAACATTAAACTCATGGACAAACGCAGACAGATGCACATTTATTCTGCTGCAGCAGCAGGTTGTACAGTCTCATTTTCCATTGTATGTTGCGACTGGTCTAAATATAACTTCTTGCATGTAATGCCTGACATGTTCAAGTCCTGTACGATTTTTGGATTGCAAAGTGTGCTTTAAGTAAAATACTCTTGAGACTTGGCTGGAACTTCCAGCAGAAGAATATTCATGTGTTAAAATAGAGCTGTCTAAGTCCAGAACAAAGTCCACCTGAGAACTTGAGGCAAACTTGAAAACAGAAGTTCAAACAGTCCAATCTGACTGAGGTTGAGAGTAAAGAAAAATGGGTAAAACTTTCTGTCTCTAAATTTACAAAGCTGATAAAGACATACCCCAAAAGGCTGTAACTGCAAATTTAAAAAAACTGTGCGTCCTTTTCCTTAAAATTCACAATTATGCACAACACCCCCTCGGTCTATTACATCAAATCCCAGGAAATACACTGGAATTTGTCTGCCTGCGAAATGACAAAATGTGGAAAAGTTCAAGGGGTGTGAATACTTTTGCAATGCAATGTATTATACATTTGTGACTTCCTGCCAGTAACTAAGTCTCTCTTAATGGAAGCACAATATAAAAACTAGAGGGATTCGCGACTTTTGCACAGTGAAGTTCCTCGCTTTGAATATTAATACTGAGATATTTTGGTTACGCTAAAAAGGTTCCGAGATATTGTAAATTAGCTGTCATCAAGGTTTTACAGCCGAATGTGATAAAATATTTACCCAACAAACGACTTGCTCTTGTATTTTTTACAACGAGGAAGACCCTTAAGTTGAGCTGGAGACAAACGTGCTGAAAGAAGATGAATTGCCTTTAGGAGGCTGAGGCAACTCCATATGAACATTTCTCACCTTTTCTTGCTGGTCTTCAAAATCCAAGCTATCTTCAGTGTGTTCCACCATCAGCAGGAGCTCAGCAGAACCTGAAGAAAGACAGAGTCACCACCCAGAACACTGGGCATGTGCAGACACGAAGGTCATCCAGAAAAGCACCAGATAACCGTACCTGGTTGTACCACTGCCAGAGGCTCAGCTAAACTTTGAAGCTGATTGTCAGATGGAGATGTTTCTTGAAAGCCTCTGATATTTTCTGGCTCGCGATCTGATTCTGGTTGGGGCACAAAGAAATACACAACATCTCTAGCATAAGTATATATGCTGTGTTGGACATTGTCAAAGCTGTGATGAGGATACGGAAAAAAAAAAAGAGACGTCTCAAACTTGCCTTCTTCACTGTCTGGTTTCTGAAGAATCATCTTCCTTGCTCGTGGCTGGGGCTGTGGAGCAGATTTGGAGGCTGTGTTTGGCACACTTTTGCCAGAGCTGATGCTCCTCTGAGGTGTTGAGGGTGTGGGAAGAGCAGGATCTGCCTTTTGTTCACTACCAGAAGAATTACCATCTTCCTGAAACTCTTCAAGCCCGGAGGAGGGCATCTTCCTCCCAGGAATGGTTCTCTTACTGATGGTACTGGCAGAATCCCAGTCTGAACCATCTGCACCATTAACACAAGACGGAAAAGGAAGTTTGTGGAGCTGTTGAGGGCTCAGTTTACGTCGAGTTAAACATTACACCCCCAAGTCTCAAGTGTTCACGCCTTAGCTAAAAGAGAGCCTCATACATGAACACCTCTACGCTCTCTTAAGCTACAGCCTAGAGGAAAATGCACTACTACAGTTTTTAGTAAATACTTTAATTTATCTAAATGTTTACTGCTACTGACCTGCTTTTTTTGCTTCAAAAAGTGTCAGGATAGAAGCAAACATGAATACAAAAGAGAATGAAAATCTGAAACAACGTCATGCTTCAAAGTCGCCAGACCAGAGGTTTGCAGAGTGACCTTGTACTAAACAAAGCATTCCAGTTTTAGATGTGCAATCATCCGGTAAAATTACACGAAGCTCTGCCACAAATACCTCAGACAAATGGTTGTTCTTATTACGCAGTGTTAATTGTCACTGGTTTTTTTTAATCCTTTCTTATTACAACTTATTTGATAGAAATCAGTCAAACTATTTGTGTTCTGGACATCTCTAAACAAAGTCTTTCAGTGTAACGGTATTAAAAAAAATGTACCTTCTAGATCATCAACGTCACCTACACCAAGCTCTTCCATTATGTCGACATCTTCTTTAGTTTTGCTGAAAACACTAAACGGTTCCCGTTTTGGACTTTCATTCTAAATAAAATGAAAGACACGGCTCTGTAATCATATCTGATATCATTTATGTTCTGTGGCTCAGTCAGTTAAACTTACCTTTTCCTGTAGAGTGTTGTCTTCACCAGCAAGTTCCCCTCGACTATCGTTGCTTCCAGCTGAAAAAGACAGGATGCACTCTAACTTTGACAACTAACACGATTTCCTAAAGACAACAACGAGATCCTGATGAAGCAGACTGTTAGGACGTAAAAAGCATTCCCATGCAAATGAGCTGGAGGTTAGCACAGACTTACATGTATGCATCAGCCATGCAAACCTATTTATTTTGACTGGAAAACAACTTCAGCAACGGCCAAGGTTAGTAGAATTTGAACTACAACATTCTTTTCAAAACAAAGCAAGCTCCTTAGAATTATATTCAGTTACCTCATACGGTGCCTTGTAGAAGTATTCAACCCCTTGACATTTTTCAAATTTAGTCAGCTTACAACCACAAAGTTTTGTGTATTTTATTGGCATTTTATGCGAAACCACATAAAACACTGCACTGAATTGTCAAGTGGTTGGAAAGCACTTCCCCCTCAGACCAACTGTGTAGTAATTTGGATTTCATCTTTCTAACACCTAATGCAGCCTTGGCTCATTTTCCAAAGATGTTGGCATCATTAGGTGAGAGGTTTAGATCAAATGACCCAAACATTAAACCAAATGGACGCTATGGGAAGTGACCCATGTGGCCTAAATGGCCCCATTAGTGAACTTAACAGCTTTATTCGTGTAATTGTTGTAACAGGTTGATATTTACAACCCATTTTTAGAACTGAAGAAACCTTTTGGATGACAGGTGAAAGATCTTGGAGAAACAAGCATGTGAGTTAGTAGAAAAAACTTGTTTGTAAATTACAGCTGTAAGCCTTTTGGGGTTATGTCTCTACCATTTGTTGAGATTGAAATTTTTGAACTTACACCTTTGCAAAATAGCTTAAAATTAATCAGACTGGATGGATAGTGTCTGTGAACATCCATTTTCAGTTCTGGATCAGATTCCCATTCGGTTTTAGGTCTGGACGTTTACTGGGCCTTTGTTACAAATGAAAGTGTTTTGATTTAAATCATTCAACTGTAGCTCTGGCTGTGTGTTTAGAGTTGTTGGCCTGCTGGAAGGTGACCCTCCTCCTCAGTCCTAAGTCTTTTGCAGCTTCTAACATTTGTTCTTCCAGGAGTGCTCATTGCCTATACTTGGATTTCATCTATCTGTTCAACTTTTCTGTTCTTTTCTTTAAAAACAACGTATGGATGCGACCCATATTTAATTTCCCTTTGGGATTAATAAAGTATTTTTGAATTTGAATTGAATATTCAAAGGCTTTGGTCTTCAACGCAGCGGTTAAAGTCCTGACCCCGGAGACCTGTGCTGCGACAAATGCTAGTGGCTAGCAAAAAAAATACATTTCTTTTTTCATCTAAACACTCTTCCATAAAAACCAGATCTGGGAAGTACAAAACTATAAGTCGTCCTGTCTACAGATTCTCATGCCTGAGCTGTAGGTCTCTGCAGCTCCTCCAGTTACCATGGACCTCTTGGCTGCCACTCTGACTGATATCCTCCCCTAACTAGTCAGTTTAGCGTAAAGCTATGTATTTGTATGCTTACAATTGCGCTAAAACTTTTAGTTTTTTAGAAAATGAACAAAACTGTACTCTGAGATGAGAGGATACCGAAAAAAAAAAAAAGAGACGTCTCAAACTTGCCTTCTTCACTGTCTGGTTTCTGAAGAATCATCTTCCTTGCTCGTGGCTGGGGCTGTGGAGCTGAGCTGTAGGTCTCTGCAGCTCCTCCAGTTACCATGGACCTCTTGGCTGCCACTCTGACTGATATCCTCCCCTAACTAGTCAGTTTAGCGTAAAGCTATGTATTTGTATGCTTACAATTGCGCTAAAACTTTTAGTTTTTTAGAAAATGAACAAAACTGTACTCTGAGATGTGTACAGCATTGGAATTTTGTTTTAGAGCCAAACTCTGCTTCAAACTTTTCCAAAATCCCTGACCTGTCTGGAGCATTCCTTGTTCTTCATGATGCCGTTTGTCCACGAACGTTTTCTGAGAAAGCTCTGAGGCTTTGGCACATGAGCTTTATTTATACTGAGATCAGGTAGAACACAGGCGGTCTTTGTTTAACAACTTGCTTTTGACTTCTAAAGGTAGGTAAAAGGTTGCACTGGATTTAATGTTGGGATATCAGAGTAAAGAGGGCTGAATACAAATGCAGTCCACATTCTTCAGATTTTTAGTTCGAAAACCATAAGCTCTGCTTTTTGTTGGCCTGCCGTGTAAAATCCCAATAAAAAACAACAAAGTTTGTTGTAACGTGACAAAAAGTTAAAAAGTTCAAAACCTCTGCAAGGCACTGTGAGCTTTGACAATACAGCCTTTCCAGCCTTTATGGCCAGCTGGTGGGATCAAGCAGGAAGAGCGAATGCTGCATGCATCCCCTTGTGTGATAATGAAGTGATGGTGAGGTCTCTGATTAGCCGGGGAGTAAAGACAGGCCTACCCTCTCCCTGGCTGCCTTGCGGCATGCCTTCACTCTTGCGAGGCTCTAGCTCTGCCATCCTACTGCCTCCTTTCCCTCTTAAAAAAGAAGGAATGTAAAACATGTCTACAAAAGAAAAGTAACAAACTGTTGGAAGGTTTGGTTTAAAGGGACACACTTTACACTCTGCATGTTTTACTTTATGAAGATTTGGACACTAGACAAACTTAATAGAAGCATAAATATAGATAAAGTGCAAGTTTCTGTAACAATAAATAGGTAAAGTCACACTGTTTCTGCTGCATGAAATGTTGCCTGGAATGACTTGATTACATCTAGAATAAAAAAATAAAACACTGAAACCATCAAGAAAGTTCTAATAATAGAAAATACATTTACTTTCTTTGAGTGGCTCTTCCACAGCAGATGTTTCTTCTAGATTTAGGCAGTGCCGATCTTGCTCTTCTTTATGTGGTATGTTGGAAAGTTCAGAGTTTGACTAAAAAATACAAAACAAATTAGAATCCTGAAAACCCAAAAAAGCAGCGGTTCAGTAACATATTCGTTATACCTCAGAGTCCCATGAACTCCCCTCTTCTTCCCCTTTCTCCAGACCCAGCTCTGATCGGAAATCTACATTAAAATTGAAATTTATTACGTCCAAGTTGAAAACCACAGTTTCATTCTATCAACACGTTAAAAGAGATATTCATCGCTAAATGGCTCACATTTTCTGCATTTTCAAATATGATATTTACTGATGCTCCTAACAGCTGGAAGATAAGTAAGAGTAAAAATCCCAACAATGCTGTCTGTTTCTCGGGATTGCAAACATCAATTAGATATTATGGTTTCACCACAATTCTTCTCACGTTAAAAAACATTCATGATCATCATAAATGATGCGATAATTGCCCATCCCAAATCACTACAATATACTAAACCTTCTATTTCACTCTGGCATCTGCCCCTTTCTCACAAATCCCTCCTGATACTATTCTCCATCCCACTCCAACCTTTTTATTGGCCCATCAGGGACGGATGATTGTTCATGTCAAATTGATGGATGGATGGATGCGCTCCCATTAAGAAGGAAGTACTTCATACCTCTTTTCTTATCTTTACCAACTTCTGCTTCGTTAACAGTCGCAGCTGCATCATGAACCCCCCCACCATCTTCATACTGATTGTTGTCATATGATGTGTCTCCTTCATCCTCTTCGTCGACTTCTTGCTCTTCCTCCCGGTCATTGTCACCTTCGGTGGAATTTTGTTCCTAATTGAGAAAACAAAAAGCATTTTAAACCAAATTTCATGGATTTCTGAGTTCACAACACTGGAGCCCTGCATCAGGATCCCGCAGGACTCAACCCAAATCTTGATGGAGCGGGCGGTTTTAAGACTACCGCAGGCAGGAACGGACGACTTAGAATAGAACCCAGTCCCAAGATTGGATGAAGAGTGTAACTGAGTTTGGTCATAAAATCCAGACTGGGGAAACATTTCTTTTTTTAAATCTAATAATAAAATCAATAAATAATCAATACATTTAAAAATTGTTCAAATGAAAAAAAAAAAACAAAAAAAAACAGCCAAACAGTAATTTAAATATCTTTATGAATTAAAATATACCCAATTTTTTCCAAATACGCATAAATCATTCAGAACATGCATTTCGTCGTGGATGCACCGCCACAAGCCAAAATAAAAAAAACATGTCACATAAATGTTCAGCAATTATGAATTTAGCCTATTTTTTTCTCAAATGTTTTTTTGAGGTTTTATCTGTTTTTGTGATATGTTTATAGATTTTGCTATGTGTGTATGTATGTATGTATTTTTTTTTACTGCACAGTGGTTATTTTTGGTATTTGGCCTCAAGTTACACGAGAATTTGTGATTCAAAGCGAACACATTTTTGTTGAATATATTTTATTTACTCTGCTCTTGTTCATCTGCACTAAAACATTCAGCGGGTAGATATTTATTCAGTCGTAGAGTGTATCAATTAAAGTGGCTGAGGTGGGGTGGGAGTGAAAGAGACAGCAGGAACAGGTGGTAATGATCAGAAATTCAGCGGGATTTTAAAAAAAACAGCCCTGTGAAGGGCTCTAGTACGTACCAAGAATCAAGCTAAGGAAATCAGCTAACTGATGAAGATCTTTGCAGATGGTTTGTGCATACCAACCATCCCTGTTTTACCTGAATATCAGGCTCGTCAGTGCATCTCATGCTCGTGTTCTCAGATCGATCCGGAGAGCTTAGGTCCACATCATCAATGTCAGTCTGAGGTAAGGCTTCATCAGACACCTCTGAACTATGGTGTTGGCCACTGGTGTCCACATCTTTGGTGGGTGGACTTGGTCCGTCATCATAAGACCCTCTTGTTTTGGCAACACTTGCCTTTTTATTTTCAAGTGGAGCATACGATGTTAATCTAGCGTCACTTTCATCGACTGATTTTCCACTTACATGAACAGTTAGACCAGCAGAATCATCTCCAACATCAAGCAGGTGGACTGTAGCACTGGCAAAGTCATACTGGAGCTTTTGATGGTTGCTGTCAGAATCCTCACTTGACTCATTGTCTTTACTCAGAATTTCATCAACCAGCGTTTCTCCCCGAGTTTTGGTTTCACCTTCAGCTTCATAATGTCCATCAATAAGGGAATATGGAATCTCTTCATCATCTTCTTCTGTCTGAATATTGTCTGTTTTTGCTGTTTCTGCCTCTTTCTTGTCTACTGAACGTTTGTGTGCAGGTGTCAATGAAGGCAAACTGACATCAGAACGAAGAGTCGTCATCTGTTTCTCTAAATCATCGCATTCTTCTTCATCATCCCAACTACTACTTCCCGCTTCCTCATTTTCAAAATCAAAGTTTTCTTCCATTTGCGAGAGAGCAGCTCCTGGCTCTCCTTCATCATAGAGTTTCGGTTTTTTTGTGTGTTCATACTCAAGCGCTGCTGACACTACAGGGGAGGGGTCATTGGACTCTTTCTCAATACTGTCCTTTTCCTCGTCTTCCCAGGAGCATTTCTGTGTTTCTTTGGTTTCTCCGTCTTTGTTGACAGATGCATGAAAATCTGTTGAGGCAACTTCCCGTTTAGCATCACGATCATTCTGGTTATCGGCTTCAGAGGAATCCAAGTCTGAATCATCTGCAGTTGCTACCCCTGGTTTGTTTTTGACCTGAGGAGAACTTGGTAAACCTGGTTTTGCAAAAGATTTTGGGTCATCAATAACTACCTCAGATGAGATGCATTGTGTAGATTGGGGTAAAGATGATGAAGAATCCCAAGACGTATCAGGCTGCTCCTCCTTTGGAGGTAAAATAGTTGCTTTTAGCTGCAGATCCGTTGCTTGATCGTCGTTTTTTTGTTGAAGAACCTCAGTGTCTGCCTCGCTTACTTTGGGTATGTCGACGTCACTTCCCTCAACCGAAGAGCCCCATGAGGACCTACGTTTACATCCTTTATCAGGCTCGCTGTCTGACGAAGCATTATCTTCCACATCTGATTCAGCATTTCCTCCAACCTTGGCTAACAGCTTTCTTGGACAAGTGATCAAAGTTCTGCCACCTATTCCTTCTGTTTTATTTTCTTCCTCATCATCACTGTCTTTCCAAGCGTTGTCAGCACCGTTTTTCTCATCTTTCAAGGAGTCCTTGTCAACATTTTCTGGTTCTCTGTGCGACTCTGCCTCTTTAACCTTGCCAGGTGACTGAGTCACTCTCTGACGTCTGGATGGGATTGGGACGTCTGTTGAACTTTGATTTGAATCTATTTGTTGATCTGATGACCTCATATATTCCTTAGCGCAGCTCTCTTCTTCATCAGACAGCTTAGACTCCACCCTAATGGCGGACACAATACAGTCATCTGCCACATCTAGCGTTGCTGCAGGCATTGCGTGGGTTTGTACACCAGTGGGGCTGTTGAGGTGTGTGTCTGCATCTGCTTTGCCATTTTTCTCAGATGCATCATCGATCTCATGTTCTACTCTAACAGAAATGCCAGCGTTGGGAGAGACATTAGTGTTAGGAATGTTTTGAGTGTCAGCTCTGATATAACCAGCTGTGAAGTAGTCCTGAACGTCCTCTGAGTCAGCTTCCTCCTCCTCAGATTCATCTTCTTCATTTCCTTCACTTTCACCACTTTGTTCACTATCATCCTCTTCACCTTCCTCCTCCTCATCTTCTTCCTCCTCTTCATCATCTTCTTCCTCCTCCTCTTCTTCTTCTTCCTCCTCCTCTTCTTCTTCCTCTCCAGAATCCTCACCAGCTGAGCCCTTCTCCTGGGACGTATTAGCATTCAAATGTTTTTCTGAACACTTTCCTTTCCTCCTTTTAGCCGAACTGTCTCCTTTTTTTTGGCATTTAGAAAAAAAACAGGAGAGAAAGTTGTCATAAAAAAGCAAACAGCAAAGCATTCTTACAAGTTTTACCTTTCTGGAGCTTGGAAGAGGAGTAGAAGCCATCTGCGGTGGTTTAGGAAGGGAGGAAACTGGAGGGAGATCTACAGGGTGCTGTGGAGTTTTGCCAGGAGTTAAAGACGGTGGGGTGGGTGGGATTCTTTGGACACTAGTTTCACATTCTGGCTCAGATTCTGTGTCACTCGGGGAAGTGTCAAGTAGTACGGGAGCTGGGGGGCGGGCAGGGGTAACAAATTACAATCGAAAAAATACAAACTATGGCTAAAATACTACAGTAGGTAACAAAGGACTAAAGGATTCTTGGTACCTTCTCCCATTTTAGATCCAAATATTCGGCTGAGGTTTACTTTAAGCGGTTTCTAAAATTCAAAACAATAAATGAAAGTTAGATATAAAAAAAAAAAACCTGCTGTGGTTTAAGGAGAAATGAGCCTCACCAACCTTTCCCACAGATTCATCCTCATCTTCTGTTGAAGGCCACTCATCATTAGCACTTTTAGAAACTCTAAGAAAGAAGAAATACTTACAAATGGAAACTCAGACGCAAAATTGAATTGCTGAATGCAACAAGAAAACTGCATACCGGCTTACTGACTCTGACAAGGAATTGTCTTCGAAATCTGCAAAACAAAAACCAACAAAGCAAAATGTACTTATTATCTAAAGCAAATGTACAGAGAATCATTCAATACGAGGAACAGATCTTCCGAGCATACAAGGTGCCTTATAAAAGTCCATATCCCTAAAGCACTTTATCACATCAACCTAAACTAAGATTGATGTGATAGAAAGTCCAACAAAGAACTACAGAACAGTCAAGTGAAAGGATAATAACACGAGGTTTCATGCTTTTTTTGCTAATAAAACATTTTAAAAGTGGAATCAGCCTCCTTGAACCGGTACTTTGTATACGCCAACCTCTCATTCCACCTACGGCTGCAGGTCTTTAGGGCGTATCTCTGCTAGCGTGGCCCATCTCAGTCCGATCTCAAGTGTTTTACAGCATCTAACATGTTTACTCTATATTTAGTTCCATTCGTTTTCCCATCAATTCTGAACAGCTTGCCTGTCCTGCTGAAAGGAAACACCCCCATACCATGATGGTGCCACCACCATGTTTCACTATAGGAAACTGTGTTTCAGTGATAATGTGCAGTGTCAGCTTTCTGCCAGACAGTGCAGGTCTGGTTCAACTTTGGACTTATCTGACCAGAACACTTTGTTTCACAACATGTTCTCTAGATGGTTTGTAAAAAACTAGAAAACAGTTTTCTTTCAACAATAGTTTTTTTCCTGTCTCCCTTCTTTTAGAGCTGGATTCGTGGAGTGCGTGATTACAGGCTGGGAGATACATTTATGGAGCAGATGTCCCCACAGAATTCTAATGTCAAGAATGTCATTTTGAATTTTGGACCTTCTCTTGTAGCCAACAACATTGCAGGTTGTATTTTAACAGAGAAAATGTTTCAGTGTTTACCAACTGGCACCAGAAATAAACGAACCGGGAACTGCTTTAATAATATACAACTAACTACAAAGCTTTGGCTCTTTAAGTGCTATAGTAATAGTTGTCATGACAAAAGCTTTTTCCACCTGAGCTGTGAATCCCTGCAGCTCCTCCAGAGTTACAATGGGCCTGTCTTCTAAACGTTCTTTGTTCATTAACGTTCTCTAAAAAAATGAGTCCTTCATGGAACAGTTGGAAAATTAAAGTGGACACAGGTATGCAAAAGGATTTTTTACAGGTATCAAAGGGAAGGAGGCTGAATACATAAGCATGCCACACTTTTCAGATTTTTCTTAGTAGAACTTGGAAACCAGGTATCCTTTTCGTGCTACTTCACAATCATACACTATTTTGTGTTGGTCGTTCACATAATATCCATATAAACAGAATTAGCAGCAGGGGATTTTCCAGCATTCAAACACCAGAAGGATTCAGTCTGCTTTCACACAGAAAGCAGTGAGTTTTGCACAGTAGAAGAACAGGTGTGCCCTTTGACGTTGAGCCCATCATGTGTGCGCTGGAGATAATTTAAACTTCAACGCTGAGACTCATGTGTGAACCTCGAAATGCTTTACAATTTGTGAGTTTTACTCCGCTGCATCAAACCAGCCTCATTTTCACTCTTTAATACAACCAGGTCATAACAACTGGCAGCAAACCGACGCATATTCTGCTAACAAAGTTCATCTAAGCATAGTACCTCCCCCTGCTTCATTTGTCCCATGCTCTAGATCCAGTCAAGAGGTTATGCATGAGGAATAAATGAAATGATCAAAGTCAGTCATGAAGAGAAACAATAAAACTTACTTATTTACTATCTTAATAAAACAAACCACTACCACCTTTATCAGTGGCTGGTCCTCCCAAAGAAAAGCCTGCTTCAACATCTTGGGAAGGAATGCCCAAAGTTTTTTTCTTCTTGCTTGGACCTGGATGTGATCCTGAGGCCCTATGGGTCCTCTTGGTACCGTGTTCAGTGATCAGGAGGCAACAACTGAAAAAGGGAAAACAAAAACTACTCAAAATGTCACAGTTCTGATACCATACAGAAAAGATGAAGAAAATGAAAGAAAATAGAATATTGTTAGGTTTGGTGTTACACTCTAAACAACCGTATACAGTACAGTAAAACTGTATTTGTCCCGTAAAGATGTCTTCTGTTTTTGCTTTTTCTTGTCACACTTGAAGTTTCAGACCATCAAAAAAATCACATCATCAGACATGGATAATGTGAATCAATATCAAAAATCCATTTCAATGTGTAATTTCTTTCATTAAGGTAAAAACAGCTTTCTGAACCACCCAAGTGGCCACACCCTAAACCTAAAATCTGCCTGTCTGTAAGTCTTTTGCATTGCTGTGGGGAAGATATCTGGCCCTGATAACAGCTATCCATGTGGTTTGTCCAAAAAAATCACAAAGAAAAAAAGGCTCTACAACCGTTTCTAGGTTGACACAGATGACTGTGATCTTTGCTGACTGACTTTGTTTCTCATCTGCTCTTTAGATCGGTTCATGGTGTGTTGCTTTTTGAGGTCTTTTCGCCTACTTCATGTTGTCTGTAAAGGTCAGTAAATCCGGCCTGGGTGTGGTCAGTGAAACTGAACCAAAGAATTTTGTTAATCACAGTTCATTCGTCATTTAACAAGGTCGCTTTTGTTTCATCACCCTAAACATTTAAATGTGACAAAAAACCCAAAACAAAAGAAACATGTAAGGGGAAATACTTTTTATGTCATACAGGATAAATACTTTTCAACATTGTATCATTTCGCAGCTTCAACTCTGTGTGAATTTATTGGTGTATATTCAGAGACAGCCTTTTGTTCCTGCTATGGGTTTGTATGCATAGCACTCACAAGCTCTTTAACCCTTTTTGTGCTTGAATCCATGTCATGTAACGGATCTCCTGTATTTTCATTCTTTTTTATCTTTCCGTCTTTTTGCTCATCCCTTTAATCAACGTGGGTTGTTTTCAGATGTGCTTTAGAAACAGATTTGATTTGAGTTTACCTATGATGTCCATTCTTCAATGCATAGTCATCTGCTGACCACCCTTTGCTGTCCTGAGATGTGATGTCTGGATCGAACTGCAAGAGAAGCTTTACCATACTGTGCTGCCCTCTGCTGGCAGCTAGCATTAAGGGGGACCTGAAAGTGGAATCAATGTCAGCACAAGAACTCCAAACAATATGACAAACACCTCTTATTGTCAACCACGAGAGAGAAATGACTTCTTGTTTAATGCTAGCCTTTGTTCTTGGTCCAGAGAGTTTACATTAGCGGCCTCTTTCAGCAGAAACTCGGCCATTTCGATCCGGTCCTCACGGACTGATACGGTCAGGGGTGTGAACCCCTCCTGAATCACAGATCAAACAGAATTATTCCAACAATATGGACTGAATGCATAAAACATCCCAAACACTGATACATTTCTGACAGAAAATTAAACTGTAGAGTAAAACATTAACATCGATGACCTCTCTGCAGATTCTATGCACAAGTGTCCTTAGTATTCCCTTTTGTCCAAGATACAGGATCTTACTTGAGTACCGAATCAACTGATCCCTAGCATTTTAACCAGGCCCATAATTCAAACTCATATACTAATCACCGTGTTTGCCGCGTTGATTTCCGCTCCGTGCTGCAACAATAGTACTGCAGTGGATAAAGATGGGATGTTTGCTGCTAAATGGAGGGCCGTATTCCCGTTGATGTCCGCTAGATTGGGATCCGCACGGTTTTCCAACAATATGGTCACACAGTGCTCATGTTGGCCCTGCACCGCCTGTTAACCCCAAAAAAAATGAACATACATGAAGAAGCAGGTAGAAAAGACCCAGAGGTGGCCAATTGTGCTGGCCCTCTGAGTGGAGACGTGTAAAAAGCCTTAACAAATGCATCTTCTATTGCTGTAGCATAATCTCACATCAAATCCAGGCTTTAAGTTCAGTATCAATTTTTTATTGGGGGGAAAAAAAAAATGAAGTTAGCGATCCACAAACACAAAAACGGCTCTGAAAAAAAAAAAAAAAAAAACATACCAATTATGAAACGGGCTACTTGAGGACAGCAGCTACGTTACGAAGATTTTATTACTCAGCAGCATAAAAAAATAACGGCAGCTCCTCCTATATTTATTTATGCACTCGTGGATCGAACCAAGAGCGGAAAATAGTGTAAAAGTAAACAATCCAAACAATGCTGTCAGTTTTAGGGTTTTGCAAATATCTGTTCCAATATCAGTTTATTCCTATCACAATAAATTACAGTTAATGTAGAAAAGCACCTCATACCCAGTGTTAAGTATGATGGGGATCTGTTTCTCCTTTAAAGGAACCTTGTTAAAGAACATGGCTTTATGAATGAGTAACGGGAAAATGGGTCATCCTTGGGTCTTTCTGCAGGAAAATCATCCAAAATATGAGGTAACATCAACAAAGAAATTGTTCACCTCACATGAAAACAACTATCTTCCACGACAATGTCGGTCTATAGATCTAAATGCTACAGAAAAGTTGAGGGGTGAACTGAAGAGAAGAGAGGACCCAGAACTGCGGACGATCTAGAGCGATTATGCAAGGAGGAATGGTCACAGATCCCTCTCTGTGTGTGCTTTGATTTTTTTTATAAGTTATTGGGATAAAAGCAGGAGGCTAATCGGTGCCCTGATGGTAAAACTCATAAAAAAGTTGTGAAATGTGCTGACAGCAGAGGTACAAATAGCTGTACCAGCAGCTATTGGCTGAGAGTGCTGGGCCACTGCAAAAGTTGGATGGAATAATGAACGAGGAGGACAACCTCGAAGTTCTTCAATTTCACCTCAACATTTAGAAACAATGTTCCTTTTCCAACAGTGTAATAGTGATGAATACATTTTCTCCAATTCAAGGTTAGATTTTTCACACATTTTCAGTGTGAGATTATGCAAATGCAATTAGAGAGTAATTAACTTACGGCTTTTTACACATCTTTACTAGAGGTGCAAATAAATGTGGTCAGCAATGTACCATGAGGGAAAAACTAAACAAAATAATTTGACACCAAGAAGGGATTCAGTGAGTGTCATCATGCAGGATTACCTTCATTAAGGCGGATCTGTTTTGATTGTCACGTAGGTCAAGCTTGGCTTTGCCATCAACAAGGAACTGCACCACTTCAGCATGACCGGTGGCACAAGCAATATGAAGTGCAGTTCTGTTAAATAAAAGAAGAGTAGAACCTTAAGCAATGTATAGGAGGAGATTTAAAAAAAAAAAAAAATCAACCAGAGATCTGAATCGGATGATTTTATTCCCCGAAATGATTTTCGGTTTACAAACATGTCAACCAACAGCATGCACTTTGATCCGCTTCTTTTAGTTTTATAAAAACAATGCACTGATGCATAAATAGGTATAATCATATAATTCCTTAATTTGCTGCTGAATTCAAAACTGATACCTCTATGAAAGAACCTGTAGCATTTCTTTTTCATGTAATATTCCCGAGGAATAAAACGAAATGAGTCAAAATCAGAACTGGCAACTAAGACCTAAAAGAAAACTAGGAATCTGTGTCAGCCTGAAAAGGTCCAATCAGTGCATGACTTCTTATAAATCTGGTTCTCAGTTTTATTAAAGATCAAAACCACAATCATCTCATCAACACCATGTTACATTAACAAGACATTATGCCTTTTTTCCCAGCGCTTCACCTCAAAGCACAAAGTTAATTCTTAAACACAAGAAACCTTAGAGGCCATAAATAATTTACTTAGAAGTGCAAGCAATGAGATATTTGCTGGTCCAACGTTAGATAGCAGACACTGTTTCTCGCAACCCTGACACTAAAAAGCGTATTCCTCAGGTTGGGTCAGGAAACTACAACTGGTACGAGTACAAAAGGAGAAATACAATTTATCTTCATTTTATTCTTACAGACAGCTCATGCGCAGGTATACTTCACAGGATACTTGTGAGGATTACCTGTTCTCCTTGTCAAGTTGATTGATATCATTCTTCTTAGCCAACTGCTTCAGCTTGGCCAAATCACCTTGGAAAGCAGCCTTGTGAATCTTCCCCAGATCCTTGTCTTTCAGGTCATAGCCATCAGAAAGTGCACTGACATTGTCAGGGGTGCCAGACGACTGTTTCTTTTTCTTAGTGAAGTTGAATATTTTCTTCATTGCATAGGGCAGTCCAACTTTTCTCTTTAACCGTCACTACCTTCCTCTCGTTAGCTGCTGAGGAGTCACCACAGGCGGCTCTCCCATCCCTAGAATAAGACGCAGAAAGCCGATTAGAAGCCTATAAAATGCTGCGAACCTTTTTGGGTTGGCTTGATGATAAGGCTAATGCAAGTCCTCACACACTATTAGAAATCGAAGTAGCTCCTGTGCATTTCCAGGGTGGTAATAGACTCCATGTAAGAGGCAAAGATGCACATTAGGTATAGTATCTTATTACTGAAACACGGTGTTGGATGACAGAAAACATAGCGGCCATGCTAACGACAGGTTTCAGAGATGCTAACTACAGCATACCTTACATCAAGGTGACAGTCCTTAACGATAAAATAAGAGTTTATTAAAAAGTAGGGATTCATTTTTAATTTGTGTCTTAACCTGAAGCGTATAAAATGCATACATTCGGTTCTCAGGCTAGCTAATGTTAGCGCTGACCGCAGTTATAGCTGCTTGGTTGTTACCATGGCAACCTACTGTAAATTAGTACGACACTCATAACGGATTAGCAAGAGCTAATACAAAAATGTTGGAATATTCAGGTTTCCTCAGCCTAAAAATAAACATTATTCACCAATATTGTTCAATAAATCGTGCTTAATATCATATCGAGGATTAATGTGGCGCATCCTACGTCGTAATTCACATGATGCAAACCGCCACATTTAAAAGGAGCATGTGGTTGAAACGCGGCAAAGCAGAGATTTAACTCTACGAGACAGATACAGCAGCACAACGTTTTGTTTATTCGGCAGAAAAGTGCTCTAAAGAGTAATTAAGTGGTGAAACTGAAGCAGTGCTAACTGAATGCTAACTAGGAGACGCCAAAACCGTATACAAAAATACATGATAATACGTTTGTGAGACTTTAACGCACAAATCACTAATAGTTTGGCCGTGATTAATTGTAACAGCAATATAATACCTCAGTTACTAACCTGTTGATTGCCGGACTTCTGTTACTTTCATCAAGCTAACAAAAATATGCTCACAAAAACCTGCTTGTAGATTTACGTTCAGGGAACCAATCATAAATAAGCAGGGGGGTGTCAACTACTTTGAGTGACCAATAGGCGTCTTCAAGTTATTTGAAAAGGTTGGTTTACAAGCCGTTCGAGACTTGTAGTAGCAAATGTTAACCACACGATGGTGCCATTTCTTTTGAAGTTGGGCTGTACCTAGAATTTTCTGACATTTATAACTGGTTCAAGATCTTTTTTTTTATTAACAATAAATGTATTAAAAAGCTTGAATAAAATAAGAAATAATTATAATACAGTAATTAGAATGCGTTATTATTTCTCTCCTTCTCATATAAGAAGCTATTCGATTTTGATTCCATTATTAACTTCGTTATAAAGCTATGAAAATTAAACTTTTTTATTTGCTTTTGCACTGTATTACAGAATAATTACAAACACATGGAATATAAGGTACCTGCATAAATATAATTAACTTGATAAGTTAATTTGTATTTACAAGAGCACGTCAAAGTACTTTCTCACTGTGGGGGACAACAATATAGTGGCAGTACTGTTTGAAATCTAACAGTAAAATATATAATCACTGTGCCTTAATGATGCAAAGCAGTGGTGGTTTGTCTCAATGGAGGATAACAGATTACAGAAAGTTTTAGAGGGGACAAAATATATCCAGTTTCAAAGAGTTTCTACAATCAAAAAGTCATGATTAGATGATAAATATTTATTTTTAGGAAAACGAATTATAGTAAAGAATAGTAGTTCTGGTCAAAGGTTCCCATTCACTTATCATCTGTGGGGATGCCATTAAATTGTTTATTTATACTGTTGTTTTTGTCTGGGTTAATTGATATCTCAACATGTAATTTGAATCATTTTTTAAAGAATTGTGCTCACAACTTTGAATTTGTTGTAAATTTTATTTGATCAGTGCTGTGTCATGTGTATTTAGATGGGTTTAAATATATATTGTACATAAAAACCCAGAAATATTTGGATCCCTTAGCTAGTTGCAGAGAAACCACGTGCATTTTTGTAGCCATCAACCTAGCCTTGATGGATATTAAAAAATTATATTAATCAGAAATCATAGAATCTATTTCAATTGGTGGCACACACCTGGCTTTTAATTACAGTGCATAGATTTGTAATACAGCCGAGGGACCTTTGCAGAAGCTTAATGTCAGCCTGCTTTATCCATTCCAAAACCAGTTTGGCGTGTGTGTTTGGGATCAATGTCCTGTTGGATTACCTAACTATGCGAAACCTTCAACCATCTGAACCAAACTCCCCGCCTCAGATGAATGGAAAGACAAGGCTCAGAAAAGCCAAGGCTCAAGCATATCATGAAAGAAAAGATGACTGTCTTCACTGAAGCCAGTTAGGCATCAACATGGATTGAGAGCGTTCCTATCAAGACAGAAGCCGCTGTTCCAGATTTTCCACCTTCACACAGGACTGAAATGTGTAGTAGAAGCCAAATGCCTTCTGAAGAAATGTTTTATGGTCAGACAAAACACAGACTGAGATATTTACAGTAACTCACAAAAGTGATTACACCCCTTACATTTTTGTAAATTTTTGACAATACAACACAAAAGATAGGACACTTTGATCCAATGTAAAGTAGCCAGTGTACAGCTTGTATAACAGTGTAAATTTGCTGTTCCCTCAAAATAACTTAACACGCTGGCATTAATATCTAAACCGCTGGCAACAAAAGTGATGGAATATCATTTCCGGCCCAAATGTTCACGTCGGTGCACCCCTAGCCAAATTAAGATGACAATCCGGCAAAACAGAAGAGTATGCAAACTTCCTTGTATCATTGCTTTTTTTTTTTAACCATTACCTTGTCTGCAATGAAATGTCAATGTCAAACATCAAAGCACTTGTATTTATCATAAAAAAAAAACCTAATATAATAAAAGTCACAATGGAATTAAAATAATCACAAACATCTCAAATTATTAGTCCCTGATGTTTGGAAATATGATCACCATTTGTTAATAATCTATGCTTTTGATATAAGCTGAAGTTTCCCCGATCTTTAATTTTTTCATTTTCTTGAGCCATTTTTCATTTTAAACACCAGATCCACGTGATCAGCGTACCGTCAGCAAATCTAAATGACATCATGTTGTCAAGAAAGGTAGAGATATCGCACAAGAAAAGCGCTTCACTGCGAACAAGACATAGTAATTTGACAGCGCCAGAGTAAAGGGATTACATACTTAACAAAAAACAAAACCCAAAAACTTTTTCATTTTATTTCCCTTTCTATATATATAAAATATTTTCACTGAGAGCAAAGCGAAACCAAAATCAAATTCCTTGTTTGTGCCTACAAACTTGGCGAAAGAAGCTGATTCCGATACCAAACACCCATACTGCGAAGAAATAGACTATAGACCTGTTATCACTGTACGTTATGCCAAACTATGCAACCCACATAAAAACTGAGACTGGGACTTTTGAAGATTTTTCCAGTATTACTATTCAGATCAAATGCCAAAACAAGCTGCCTCTGATGTCACAGAGAGAAGCTTCACACAACAGTGAATTCCTCTGAAATCCACCTTTAAATCACGCTGCATCGCTCTAAGGTCAGCATTACATATTTGTTCACCTTGAAAGAAAATTATGAAAGAATGCCCCAGTCCAAAACTTGAATTATTGGTAAATGTACAATGCTGGAGAGACGTCTTTGGTAACTAAACACCTTTGAAGAGCTGCGTTGTTGGAGGTAAGAAGTTTTATTCTAGCTTGACCTCGTCTTGTCACAGAAAAGTCTTGTTAAAAGCTAAACAACAAAGTCAAATAAAAGGAAAGGAAAAATCTGGTTAAGGAGCTGGAGAGACATCCTTGTAGCAGTATCAGGTTCTGTTTGTCTCTAAGTCTGCTGGAACATTATCTATCTCACAGTTCTGCCGCATCCAGGAAGGACTGCTGATTGTTTTCTGCCTTTTGCACGCATTTTTGTTATCTTTTAAGAGATCTTTGCCTTACTTACACCTCCCTTTCTCTGTCACATCTCTTCTGAGTTGTTCATCAACCCCAAACTATCCTTTTTTCCACACTGTTCCTCACCTTTTTAATGCGGCCCATATTCTCAGGTCTTGTTTGCTGAAATATTTATCAAGTTTGTCTTGATTTTCTTTGTTAAGCTTTAAACAACACAACAACATATTGGAACAATACTCCGTGTTAAACTATATGAATTTGTCAAGAATTTATCAGTCTCATTAAATGTGTAATAAGTCTTTTGATTAGTAAAATTGATCATTCTTGTTGTGCTTTAAACATCAACCAAGAAGGGGGCTGTCTTATTGCATGATTTAATAAATAGAAGATGCTTCATATATATTTATCAAAAATAAAATGTATTTTAATGAAATTATTTACAATGGCTATATTTGCACTAATCCACCATGCTATGTTTTAAAAACAACATAAAGTAAACAAAAATGCAAAATAAAACTACGGCTTGTTTTGAACTAATCAATTTTCCATTCTCGGAACATCTCAAGAAGAATCGTACAGTCCATCATCTGAAAATGGAAAGGTTATGGAGCGCATTAATCAGAGAAACAGCCAGGAGGCCCATAATAACCTTGGAGAACCTGCAGAGATCCATGCGAGAGAACCTGTAAATGGGACAACTTTTAGTTCTCCTCAAATCTGACCAAATCTGAAGGAAGAGTGGTAAGAAGAAAGCCATTGCTGAAAAAAAGCCACAAGGAGTTCCATCTGCAATTCTTCATAATATGTGTAATATTTCTTGTCTAGTAGAATGTTTTACTTCTGGATCCAGCACTTTTAGAGCAGAGTTTAAATTGGTCCCAGATTTGAACCCACATAACCTTCTTAAAAACATAAGGATCTAACTTTTGATCAAGTTGAAATTCTATAGAGAGAATTGAGGATCAGGCTGCATAGAAAGGACCCCCAGAACCTTCAAGAATTGAAGACAAATGGTGCGGAAGAATTGGTTGAAATCACACATGAGCATCTTTAAAGGGTCATTACCAAAATAAAAGCTTTCCACAAAATTTATTTTTTTTAATAAATTTCTGCACTTATACTGAGATTAAACCACAAACAGGTTACTTTTGAAGGCCACCCAGATGGAAAAATGTATCTGGCATGGAACCATCCAAGTTCTGGGCCGGATCTACACAATTCTGGTACCATTTTGTGGATGTGGGCCAGCTCCATCCAAGATTAGGAGTATTTTATTGCCTGATACGCCCTTATTTGGGCCAAATGTGCCTCAGATCTGGCTGATACTGAACCAATTCTGTACCGGGCTTTGCAGATTTTCATTTTAGAAATGTTTTAAAGTCCACACAAAACAGCATTTTCAAGTTTCTAATTGGTTGCACTTCACTTTATTTAGGAGTGTCAGAGTTAAGAGGGCAAAATATAAACTTTTTAAGTTTCTAAATGTACTTTTTGGTAAAACAAAAAAACACTACAAAAACCCCTTTTTTCTTGTACTTGAAAATTACATGCTACTTTGTATTGGTCTCTCAAAAAAATCCCAATAAAATGGAGGGAAATTCGTAAATGTACGTGTCAAAATGTGCTAAAGTTCATGGCGTCTGAATACTTTTGCAAGGAACTATGAATGTCTGTCAACCAGAACTCACTGAGCAATCTTAGCAAAGCTTGGAGGAATTTTTGCTTCTCAACATTCCTCATGTTCATTTTGGTAGCTACTTCCCAAACCTAATCTATGGAGTGAGATATGATAAATGGGGTGAGCACACACCGTTTAGAGGGTGAAAAATATCACGTGTTCTAAGATGTATTATAATTATTAATAAGGAGCTTACAGCCTTCAGATGAGGCCTGGTGTCGGCATCAACAGACACCTCCATGTCAAACTCCCAGAGTCCTTACACAGACAGAAAGTAAAAAAAAAAAGCTTTCTTTACTGCGTTTGGATTTCAGGTTTACTGAGTCGCCGTGTATCTCAGAAACGGACTTTCTTCTCAGTGAGTTTTTGCTCTGCTCCACCAGCAGTTTGTGCACCTTAGAGAAGAGCTGCTGTTTCTGCAACAAACCGTGTGTGTGAATGCTTCAGTAAAAGAAGGAATAAGAGATTTTATCTGCTATTTGCTTTCAGTTTGGAACAAAAAACTGCAGACAACCTCACTTCAGACATGTAGAGTATGCACTCATCTGCCAGCAGGTTCACAGAGCCTGCTCCTATATGGGCAAGTCAATCAAAGTCCAAAGAAAAGATGGTACTCATCAGCTTGTGCACTGCTGCAACTACATCTGCTGAACCTTATCAGGCTGAAAACAATAGAGCTAATGTTTCCAACCACCCTGATAGGTTTGTGTTTGCCACTGATTCCTTCAGTGTACTCCATATAAATATTTTTGTTGTATTTCACAGTGTAGAATTGGTTCAACAATCAAACTGCCAACGAGAGTTTCAAATGATCCCAGCTTTAGAACTCCAGAGTACTCAGTTGATTTGTCGCACAAAAATGATCTTCAGTTTGCAAACCTGGAGAAACAATCTCATTTTTTATTCACAGAAGGTAGCATCCCGGAACTATTCCTAAACTCAGATCTTTTTAGAGTGTTTGAATAATGCTCCACCAGTTTCGTTCTGTCATTTTACATGTTGCAGAAATACCATCTGAAAGATGCCTTTACCCCTCTATCTGGTATTTTCAATAATACTGACTTTATTAAACAGTTGGCTCCACTAACATTAGCATGACCCATCTTGTTTAAACCCAAACCTCAAAAAACCTCTGACTGAAGTTGCATAAAGACAAGGGACCTTCCGAAGGACCTCAAGCAATATGTCTCAGGCTTTAAGATTTATTCAAAACTAAATCTTCTTGAAGATATGCTCATGTAAATGCACCAAACACTGCACTTCCCTGTGCCTGTCTCATTCCCAAAGTAAAACATGGTGGTGGCAGCATACTGCTTTTAGCATTCATGTTTTTTTATTTATTCAACCTTTATTTTACCAGGAATAATCCCATTGAGAATTAAAATTCATTTTGCAAGGGAGTCCAGGCCTGGACAGCAATACAATAGTTTCACATTGACAACACAGATTAAGCTAAAACCCATAAACACACACAGTGACTTTCAGTAACAGAACATGAATGTTCAGTGCTCTTAAAGTTATTTTTTAGCAGTGCAGATATCCATCCAAAAATCACTTGAAGAATGACTTCAGGAGAGGATAATTAAAGTTTTAGTTTGGCCAAGCCAGGGTTAAAGGGTTAGTTTAGATTTTTTGAAGTGAGGTTCTGTGATGTCATTATTTGAAATTGTTCCCTTACTTGTGGTAGAAAGATATCATATCACTGTGAGATTGTTGAAAAATACTGTAAGTACATCCTCAAGGTGGTGGAAAGCTAAAAAGCTAAGCAGCCATATACTGTAAGGTGACTGTGAGTTCTTTGGGATGATTTTCAAACATCTACAAGACTTGGAGAGCACAACAACATAGCATCTTTAATATTGTTCCCCAACTGACAGTGTGAAAATAAATTTCCAAAGGTTTTCTCCATTCTACGCTAGAACAAACTGACTCAAATGACGTTATTTCCTCCCAGAAACAAGGACACTTTAGACAGTGAAATAGACTCAATGCTGACGTTGAATGCGGAGGTGCTTTAACAAAGTATCACTTAAAGGGGGTGCACGGTTATGCAATTAGATGATTGCCCCTTTCGTCCTTCTAACAGATGTATTTGCCTTTCATTTAAATTCTACAGCATGAAAGTCAAACGAAATGTGGAAGACATTTAAAAAAACAAAACATTTGTCCTAATTAAAAAAAAAAAAAAATCCATCTGCATCAACAATCTGTCCTGGGGGGTTCAAATATGTATCATTCTTGAATTGCTGTTAGGAGGCTCCAAATGGCCCCTGGGCCACACATTGGACATCCCTGTTCTAGACACTAGACAACATGGTTTTCTAAAATAATTAATTCCCAATATTTTTGTGAAGGTGCAAGACTTTATAGCTTGAAGCTCACAAATTGTTCATACTGATGAGGTTTTAGTTGTTGTTGTTTTTCACATGTGAACGTGGGCAACACCTCACTAAACTGACAAGACGTTTTACAAATGCTCCCCCTGCAAGGGCTGCAAAAGGTGATAGTGGTAATGAGAAATACGAGGCATGGGTCCTAGATATGGGGATGGGTTGTGGGCATGGTTTCATAAACAATAACCTTTTCAGTAATTTGCTGGGGTTTGTAGCGACCTGAGTGCACTGAAGCAGCACAAGAACTGTGACCCCTTGCAGGTGCTTTTCTTTGCAAACTGGGTATGTTGTTGCAATTTTCTAAAACACTGAAAAGTTCAATTGTTTTATGTAGTTTAGTTGTTTATAAAAAAAAATTTGATTGAATTTGATGGTATTCACTTTCTAATTAGAGAAAGGGTTAAGGGATTAAAAATCTTAAGTGCGTCAAATATCTTCATCAGAAGCTTAATTGTAATTTGAGAGTTTAGTTAAAAGTTGTTTTATGGACGTATAAGGGATAATTCTTCATAGCTACTTCATCAGTTAATCTATTATGAGGTCTGTAGCTGATTGAATATTTGACATTAGCATTTTAATGTTGCTACAGAGAACTGTAACAGCTGTAACACAAACATCAGACAAGGTAACATCGGCATTTAAAAATGGCATTTGGGACATGCATAAAAATAATTGGCATATATATGATGTTATTATCGTTTGGGAAAAAAACCCCCACTTAAAATAGTTGCTTCAGCTGTGTTTTGTGTGCTTAAACTTTAGTTATAAACATATTAATAATTAATATGCGAGGGACATCCTCCCTACAGGTTACATGCTACTTTTCATTTTATGGTTGGATGTTTTAGGACTAATTAGAGAACAGCTTTGAAGTTTAGGTAACTTAATATTTAGCCTAGGATGAGGAAAGTGTTGAGGAAACAAAGATACAAATGTTCTCTTCCAGATACGGTCTCTTCCTGAGACCAAGAATTGCTGGAAGGACATAATATTACTGTAAATGACGGGTGATAAATGTTAGGGCAAATATCCTTCTGCAGGAAACATAGGGGCTATGACAACTAAAGCATAGCCTGCAGAGTGAGAGAGAACATCTGTATAATTTCAGGGATTTAATAACAGGCTGACAGGTCAGATGTTGACGGCTTGTAGAAAGATTGTACCCTGTTCCAATGCACTTCACTGATTGAATACTATAACATAAAAGATTCAGTCATGTTGATTTTATTTTTTTTTTTTTTACATTTTTAGGCACTATTGGCTTTTATTTTGTACATACTTTTTTAAAAAGTGAGTTGAAATTGGGTGGAGGGCTGGGACTCAAACACACAACAGCCTGCATCGAGGACTGAGGCCTCTGTACATGGGTCATGTGCTTTAACCCTGCGCCACCCCCACACCCAGAGGAACTGGTTCGGTTGCGCCAAAGTCCAAGGTGAGAAGATGACATGAGGCATATCTTGTTCTTCACTCAGAACAAAAGGTGTGCAGCAGATAAAAGGAACATTGTAGCGAGTAATACTGTGATGCTATTAAGTTAGTTAGCACAAATTGATTGATTCATCGTTGTTGCCAGAAATATTTTGAAATATTTTGTGGGGGGTGGGGGGGAGATAATCTTTCATTCTTCAAAGGTGGGCTAAACAGAAAAAGTTGGAGAACCACTGGTGTGTGTGTACCAAATCAGGATGATGTGTCTCTGAACGACAGTAGTAAGAGGAAGAATAACTTGGGCGTGTCAGATTTTGAACCAGGACTATCAGTGAGGCGCTGCTGTTTCAACAACATAGTTGAGAAGCAAATATGGTTAAGAAGCTTAATGTATTCGTGTTTTATTTTTTTGACTAATTAACTGCAAGACTAAAAGAGGCTTCTTCTTCTCCTTACGTGGAGATTAGAGTTTTGAAGCTGGCAACGGAAACTTGCATTTCAAACTGACAAGATAAGGGAGAACTGACAAAATGACAGCTGCTGTAAATGTTTTTATTACCTCTTGACCTTTTCTTTTGGTCCCTGCATCAGGCTCAAGCTTGACTTCCCCAAATGGAATTGATTTGTTTTACAAAGGAAAGTACAGACTAAAAGCAGACATAGATGTTCAGACCTACATGTGCTCTGAGTCCACCTTATTCTATTTGAAGAACCTTTGCAAATGAGGGGATCACAGGCGGACTCTATAACTCAAACGTACTTTAATTCACGATATAGGCTAAAACATGATATTCATTTTAATTGTTTTTCTCATAAACAAACGAGAAACGCTACTCAGTCTGTAATGTATTCAGGATATAAGGTTTGAATGAGCACAGGATTGAGGATATCCATTTAGCAGATTTCAAATGCAAATGTGCCACAGCAAATAATACTGACACTGTGCTGCCACGATAAGTTCTATCAGCGTGGTGCAGTTCCTGAAAAATTAATAACTACAAAACAAACACCTTTTTTCTAATCAAATAAAACTTTTTCACATAGGAAAAACAAATAAAAGTGAATAAAGTTTGAATAAAGTGAAACTACTAAACATACATCAAGTAAACAAGTGTAAAATTGTTTTTAAAAATGTCAACTAATCCATATAGTTTACCCAAGGGAGAATGATCATGACAAGGAGGCTTTATTTTAGCAATTCAAATGTTTTTCATGTGGTTTTATAACCTGCTCTAGTGACCTGAACTCCCTTTAAAGCAGGATTCTGTTTTGATAGTTTCCTGCAATATTTAAAACCTGCGGCTTCCACTACTTATTATTTTATTTTCATGAATCATGAGTAAAGTAAGTGTGAAATAGTGATTTTGATTATGAAATATTTTCTTTACAACCAAAGGAGAGACATGTCAATGGAACAATTTCTCTTCTTTGTTAATGTTTCTCAAAATTCATAAACAGATTAAAAAGATCCTCCTTAGAAGTTGTCTATAGTCCAATTTATTACTAATTAACTTTTAGGTTGGCCAGATCTAGATCCAGATGCGAGTTTAAAATATGTATTATACAGTTAAGCCCAGAATTATTCAAACTCCTGGAAGATTTACATTTAAAATAATATTTTTTCAACTAAGAAGTTTGTTTCTGATAGGAAAAGATAATAAAACAATTTAAAGGAGTTTTTGAATTTGAAAAACATAATTTATGTATTTTTATTTATATTTTAATAAAAAAAAAAACTACTACTGGCTACTACTACTACTACTAATAATAATTCAATCCTGTAAGACTCACAATGAAAAGACACATAGGTGGCAAGTAGATTAAAGTTTATCTACAAATATTTACAAATATTTATTTCTTTGGCGATCGGACCCCGGAGGAGAATGACGTGAACTTGAATGAACAACTTATGAATAGAATTAGAGATGTCTTCTCCCTGGGATTCGACTGGTGGCTGAGTGGAGGCCTGAGGAGATGGAGGAAACAGGAGGAGCTAGGATGCCAGATGGTGGTGGTAGGGAGGAGGAGGGTCACAGCTCAGCTTGAAGAACGAGGAAGTCCGTGACTGAAGATCTTTAAAGTGGAGCCTTGGACAGTGATTGGCTGAAGAGGAAATGTGGACTCGATGCTGATTGGCTGGAGCGGGGACGCAAGGTGGAGTCATTGGACGGAGCAGAGCAGTCAAAACTCCATTAGTAATAATACATTCTATTTGTTGTGAATTTTCCATTTTAAAAGTCTTAAATTGCTAAACAGTCACAAAAATGATCATGAAAGCAGTCGTAAAAGATTAAAATTATTTCTCGGAGAAAACTTAAGTTGTTCTGTGTGTTTGGTCTGTGCATTCTGAGCATAAGGCCCGTCATAGTTGAGAGTTTGGTCCTGAGGATTTGAAGAAGGGATGAGGCTTTCCAGCAGAGGGAGTGTGTTGTAGTGTTGTAGGTGTTGAGAGTGAACAGTTCCTTGAGGTAGAGCATTACCAGTTAGGAGATCTTGTATTGCATTGTGGCAGGGAAAGGGAGTCCATGGAGGGACTGTGAAACTGGCATGATATTTTTAGTTCTTGTGAGCAGGCTTGCCACACTGTTCTGATTAGACTGAAGCTTCTGGAGATTTTTGTTCGAAATTCCAACAATGAGTTAGTTACAGTAGTCCAACCTGGATCCTACTCAATAATCAAAAGGAATTTATTTATTGACATTAAAGCAATTAAACCCTTCTTATGCTGTAATGGCTGATCAGCATTTTGCATGTTTTTACTGGTATTTTTTTAACCTTTGTCCTGTTAGTTCACATTTTGAGTTACCACAAAGCTAAAACATGTTCAAATATCAGACTGAAAAATCAGGATAAGTAATTTTGTGTCTGTTGCCCAAACCAAAGAAGATAGTTGCAGTTGACTCTTTTTACAGAACAACGAAGAGCTCAGGAAGAATCCATTTGTCTTTGTGTGTTTGTTTGGAAGAATATTTTTGCTTTACGTTGCCACGTAACATCTCAACTAGTAAAGGGATTTTTGTTTTTTTACTCCAACAATCTGGAACAATCTGATTAATCTTCATATAATAGCTATTAACCCAGTTTGTACAGATGGACAAACTGGCAAAAAGATATTTTGCATATAAATAATTGTTATTTTCAAAGATGCCTTTGGCCCCGTTTAACACTTGTAGCAGTGAAATTGGAAATCATAAGACACTCCGGGTCAAAGAATGCAGTCATTGTCCCTGCAGTGATGAAAGGCTGGGGTTTAAATAAAAGGATTTGCTGAGCTGAGTCAATGTCATGTGGTGTTGAATAATGATGTTTACAAGAAGTGTTGCTGACATATCTCTTCAGAAGGTTGTCCTGAAGATGATGGGAACCAGTAGCAGACATGTGGTATGAAGGAAATTAGGTCACGCATTCATTTATTTTGACCCTCTTCCTAACAGGTCTACTCTGGAACGTCATGATCCATGTTCAGACTGTGACTTCTTTTACATACAGTGCTGATTGGTTTTACCATCTGAGCACTGTATTAGAATACATTTCATTTTTTTCTAGCAACGCTGCAGTTCGGTCTGCCAGAAAGAAGCCAAGATCCCATATAAGACCCTGAATGACCCCCACACTGCGGACACCTTTGATGCTTTGCCTGAATGTGTATATCATGTGCAGAACAGAGCTCATGGAAACCTTAAACAACATACTTCTGTGTGTTGTTGGATTTCTGTTTACTTTTCAAAATATAATTTAAAAAACCGTAGTTTATTCTTAACAAAATATGTAAAAATAAACATATTTAATTCGACACATCTCACACAGCTCTCTGTTTTGAGCCTTTGGTCGTACTGCGTCATTTGTTTCTCTTTACTGCATAGTTAGCCCAAATGACTTGATTTGAAGTTTCTCTTTCTAAATAAACAGGCACCTGATTGAATTTCTCCCGGTTACACAGCTCTGTACAAGAAGTCATCTCTCATTAGCATAGAAATTGAATCACAGCTGCCAGCTTGTTTATGGGAACTGTGAAGGACAGTTTTAAAGAGACAGCACTACAGCATTCGTACTTGGAGTTCATTTCACCTGATCTTAAATTTGATAGTCAGATCAGGGCAGTCATCAGATTGGGTTTATATCACCAGAAGCAGTTTGCCAAAATAAAGCAGATTCTCTCTGGGAAGCATTTGGAGACAGAGATCCATGCCTTCATCGTCACAGGCCCAAATTATTGTACTGCACTTTATGTGGGAGTTAGTGGTTCCTCTGTTGCTCAGCTAGAGAGTGAACAAAGTGCTGTGGCATGTCTTTTACATGGCACACGTAAACATGAGCTCATATTCTTTATATTGGCTCCAATGGCTGCACATGATGTTTAGGGTCAATTTGAAAGTTTTTTACTTGTTTTAAAGCACTCCATCCTACCTCTCCGAGGTGCTGAGCACCCCTACACACCTTCCAGTTCTCTCAGGTCACCTGATCAGTTGCTCTCTAGTGTTTCTAAGAAAAGGTGTAACCACAAATGGAACCGGGCTTTTGCAGCTCCTAAACTGTAAAACGATTCACCATTGAACATTAGACAAGCCTATTCTTTATCTGTTTTAAAAAGTCATTTCTTAACAACACTTCAGATATTGATAGCTTTTGTTGTTTTGGTTATTTTATGTTGTTTTGTGTGTTTTATGGAACTGTCTGTCTTTTTTATAGAATTTAATAATTGTTTTATTTGTGTTTTATGCCTTGTGTTGGCGTTCTGTCATTTTATTTTCAATGTTTTACTTATTCTTCTGTACAGCACATTGATCCTGGGTGGTAAAGGTTTGGTATAAATACACACGTAAAACTGGATTGATTTGGATTGGACCCAAGGTATCATCATGGTAAAATGTAAAATTAAACCTTTTATTTTAGGTTTTTTAGCTTTTTTTTATAACAGAAACAGACTTGATTTCCTCACTTTTAAATGTGGAACACTTTGAAATACAGAGGTGTTTAAGGATTATTCTGGAAAACAACACGTTCTCTTATGGGAAAAAACGTGCCATCAGTAACTGAATTTGAATTGCTCAGACTGAATCTGTATTTGTGTAATTTGAAATTAAATGCATTGGTTTGACAATTAATTTCACCAAACCGAAACTGAATTTAATGGTCTGAAATTTAATTCAGTTGCTTTTAAAATCTATTTTGAACTGAACAATTCTGATTTTACATAATGAGCTTAAAAATGTAGTATGACTACTTTCACTTTCAGGTCTGAAATTCAATTTCAGTTCCAAAATTCAGTTTTTTGTGTCACACACCAGGTCCTTAAGGATGGCCACAGATTAATCAAACACAGATTCATCAATTTAAGTTTCATGTCATGTTAAACTTCCTTTACAGCATTTTGAGCTGGAGCAGTGCAGCATACATAAGTTTGGCAGATGTCCATCACCAAGTCAAATGAGCATCTACAAGAAGCGTCATGTAAACAAATGATAGTCAAACAGTAACACTTATGCTACCTGTAGCTATTAGCTAAACATGCTAGATTAGCATAGTGTGCCGCCGGTGTTACGTCAGTCTGCGTTTCCCCTGCCCTTACCTCAGTGTAACTTCTGTTGCCTAGCAACCGTGTTAGTGGGAACCATAGAGTTGTGAAGCCAAACAAATGGAGCCTAAAGGTTAATACCGTGGTCTTCACTGTTAATAACTACATTGTTTTTATTTATCTTTTTACATATTCCTAATGGCTTATGATGGGTCATCGTCCATTTTGACCGGAAACTAACTGCTATTACACCTCCCGGCATGCATTGCAGCTCAACAGGTGTCACAGCTCTGACTTCACTGGAGGTGAGCTTTATAAGAACCTGCAAATGCCAATAAGTGCCAATACTACACTTGGATGCGATCTCTGGAGTAATAGAAGCTCACAGGCATGTTTACTTTTCCTCTACAATGGCCAATCTTGGAAGAGCTTGAAAAGCTGAAAATATGTCTGATATAAAAAGATCAGGAGATCCATATCCTGATCAAAGACCGTCAGCCAATACCCGCAGAGGGTTCCCCAAGGAGACGAGTTTCCTTCTTGTCGTTGACTCAGTCGACACACCCCTTTTCCAGAGGATTTACCACCAAGTACACTCATTTTGTTTTCTATTTCTGACCTCTTTGGTCTCTAGTCTGGGCAGGGTGAGGCATAGTCAAGGTGATCTAGGATTACCATGTTAATCCAAGGCATTAACTTGTTGCATGCTGTTTTGAAATGTTTATGCTGAACTGGGATTGCTTTTGAATATTGTTGGACTGCGAAGCGCGGCTGTGCTCAGAAAAGTTGGAATGCCGGCACATGTGTATTGTGTTTTGATCAACTGAGCGCTGACCCAGTTTGGAGTTAAAGTGGACTTTAAAAAGAAAGAGGCTGCGAACTGAGCCTCGTGTTCATCTCCATAGTTTCACAGTTTATGGCCCTTTGTATTTCACTGAGTTCCCGCATTGGGGGGTTTTATGACTGTACGGAGTAGCTCTCTTAGCAGATAGAGAGCTAAGCCACTCCCAAAGGCGCTGCATATGTAGAAACTCGTTGTCTCCCAATTGTGGGCCGCATTTGAAGGAGCCTTCGAAGTTGGATAGCCTTCGTCGCCTCACCAGGATGTAATCGGCCTACAAATGTAACCTTCAAAGGATGCAGCCCCTGAATTTGGACACAGCAATAGTGAATGACATCTGTTAATCAGTAAATCTGTGTTTGATTAATCTGTGGCTTCAAGTTCCAGGATGTGTGACATAAAAAACAGAATTTTGGAATAAAACTGAATTATAGAACTGAAAGTGATAGTAATCAAACAATTTTCACTACAAAGCAAAGCAATTTTCAAAGCAAACAAATTCAGTTTTAAATCATTAAATTCATTTTCAAACCAATGCATTTAATTTCAAATTACGCAAATACAGTTTGGGTCTGAGCAATTCAAATTCAGTTTCTGATGGCACAAGTTTCTTTCCATAGCCTCATCAGAAACCTCTCTCTACACTGTTGTTTTTGTGCAATCAAGCAATGTTTATAATACTCTGTGTTTTTTAGTCCCACATCTTTCTGGTCTGTCTAAAGGACACTGATCCAGGAGTCATGCAATTTGATTAGACATAACTTTGGAAACTTTAGCAGTGGTGCAATACACTTTCCAAAGAAAGAAGGATTTCCACTGGGAACTTTTTACAAACAAACTTTTCCAAATTGTACTATCTTGTGAAACTAAGGCTTATAGAGATGTAGCCATTAAATAATTGCAGAAAATGTCCAGATAACCATTCCTAAATCGATTAAAACATGTTTACTGATCTATGCCCTCCCTGGGACTGTGATACATCTAAGCTGCCAAACTGATATGTGATACAGGTTGGAAAGTCTGTTAACAAGACAATAATTAGGTGCACACAAATATGGCCTTGCAGGGAAGACAATAAACATATGAAGAAGGTGCTCTGGGAACACAAGACCAAAATTATACTATTTTGTCTAGGTCCAAAGTCCTAACATAAATCCAAATGATTGTCTGCATCAGAACTTGAAAATCGATGTTTGCAGATGCCCTCTGTCTAACCTGACTGGGCTAGAGCTATTTTGCCTTTTTGCATAGATCATCATCCAGGTAATGTATTATTTATAAGTACAAGTACTTATGAATACTTCTTGATATATCCACAGCAGACAGCAAATATGAGTTAATAAAATTCAGTGATATTTTTCACCATGTGGCTCCATGTGGCATAGGCTTTGTGAAACAAAATAGTCCAAATAACCATATGAATTCTATTTTATTTATAGTTTCTTTCACATATAAACCAGCTGTCCTTGTCAGAGTTAACAAGTGGCTTGTGTGAGGCATGATTCATGCAGTCATTTCTGCATGCAGCCACGCATGTGTGGAAGGCAATAAATTTACAGATGGAAATATTTAAAATTTTACTTGTAATGAATTAAAGTTTTCCTAAATGAATGGGTGACAGAATTGTAACTGCTTCAAAAGCAATAAACAAGATCCTTCCTTACTCTGGTATCATTCACATAAACACAAACGTAGCTTTGTTATTATCCGAGCAGATGTATAAAACTCCTGTCTGAGAGCACCAGCCACAAAATCGAAGTTTGATTTTAAATGAAATCATTTAGGATAAAGGTGCTGGTTTCAAACAATCTCAGATCAGAAAGTGAACAGCTTGCTGCTTTTTTAAATAAATCTTTTGTGAATAACTCCCATACCATGACAACTTGGCCTCCATAGGCTCTGCAACTGAGGCCACAAACAAGGCTGTGCATAATCACCATAATTAGGATACACCAGGGAACAGTCATGTTGCTTAAGTAGGAGAGGAAATCACCATTTTCTTTTTTGTTTAACTTTATGGCTCCTTGGTAGATAAATGAGGGCTATCGGCTGAAACATCTGGAAAGGATTTGCCTGCTTCTCATCATTTTAACGGCTGGGAAGCTTGGCTTTCAGTCAGGAAAGCACAACAACAGTCGCATCAGCAGAGAATCAAAGAGGTGGGAGGGCGCAGAAAAGAGCACGCAGTTACTCAATGGAACCATTAATGCCTAATGAGTCAACACTGGCCATGAGAAAACAAATTATAGACAAATAAGGCAGAGATTTCCCAGTTGTTATAAGGGAGCTCTCTTGAATAGGACTAACAAGTCAGCAGAATTACTTCCAAAGTTTGGCTGCTGTAGTTATATAACATAAAGTGCCAGTATTTTCTTGGCACAAAATATAATAGTGGTGAAAGAAACATAAAACATAAGTCACATTATTCATTTTTAAATCATTGTTTTTCTGTTTAAGAGGGAGAGAGAAACAGAAAAAAATGAACAAAAAAAATTCAAAATCTTGAAAGCAAGAAAAAAAAAAAAAACCAGACACAAACAATAGTGAAACATATTTTTCAGTATTCAAAGCTGTGCATTTTCAAAACATAGTTTCACATGAGTTCCTGAATGATTTGTAGAAACAAACAGAGCCTTGGCAACCAGAAGACATTTAATATTCTTGTTACATAAATACGTCTGATAGTGTCCAACTGCATCCACCTGTTGCGCGGGTCATCCAGAGACTAGTTCGTGGCAGGAATCCTGTCTGAGCAACCACACTGTTCTTCATCACTTTTTTTTTTTTTTTTTTTTTTGAAACCCCTTGAACCTCTTGCGTGTCTACTGGCAAAACCAGAACATACGGGAAAGTGGGAAAAATAAATTATAAATACATTAAGACATGAGAACCAAAAAAAATTGCATGGTATTTTATGATGGTGATGAGCAGTTGCATGAATATGAACAACATGCTTTGTATTAAAACAGAAAAATAAACTTGGTTTCTCTTTTCAAGTGTAATTAAGTTAGATTTTAGAATCAGACAAGCACACTGTTACAAACATACAAATTGTAGTAGTCTGATGTGATTTCAGTCACTCTCAGCTAAAGTATGGTGGTGTGCATCAGTCTTAACCTTTCGATATATTAATGAAGGAATAAATTAGTGATGTCATGATGTTGATTTTCTCACTCCAGTAACTAGGAGTAATTTAACGAGTCCCATTCCAATTTTACATTAAAGTTATAAAAATCAGTGCCATATATGCCAAAAACTCAGTAGCTATAAAGTACAGACAAATAACAATATCATATGGTCCACATTAGTATTGTTGTTGTGTCTGACTTAAAGAATCTTTCAAATCTGTTTCAGTGACAAACTACTTATTCCAACAAATTTACTGCAGCACAACCCAAAAAATACTGGGCAGAGTCAGGATAAACTAGCTTAAAAAAGCTGCTATAATGTTCTGACAAGCTAAAGATACATCCGACTGGACACAAACAGCTAAACTCTTCAATATCTTCAAGTTCTGCTCCTGCTGACAATATTTTCCTGGAGGGATGTTATCTAAAGTGCGAGGCTAAGCCGGGTATGTCTACTCTCTGTTTTGTTATGATGATAATTTCATTGTAAGTGCATGAACATGTTTAGATAAACGGAACTCACTTAGGAATTTTGAACTGAACAATTCTGTTTTTACATGATGAGCTTGAGTTGAGCGCAGCTCATCTTGATGTCATTTAAAGATGCTGAGAATGAACCAGAAATTTACAATGTGTCTTTCAGGGACAAATATTGAATATTTAATGCAGAAAAGAGCTGCGACAACATTTTCTCTCAAGGTGAGCACTGAGAGGCTGTTCTGTGTCTCTCTGTGCGCTGGCAGACGAGACAAACACCAGCAGTTGAACACCGACAGTCAGTTGTTACCATTGTAATGATGGCCTGATACATGCCTGCCTCTCCTTATCCCTCCTTGCATAAATGGGTGTGCAAAACAAGTCTCCTCAGCTCGCCGTCTAACGCTATTGGCAAAAAAGCAACAAAAAGTAAATCAGCAACAGGGACTCTGTAGTATACCACATTTTCTTCTGCAGTGGAACAAAATATTTTGAGGTAACATAAATTGATAAGTGAGAGGTCATTATATATTAGTGATTTGAGAAAGCTCACAGAAAGTAAAATACTTGGATTCAACAATGAGGCCATCACTGAAGACCTTAATCCAGAATGTACTTGTGTGGTCCAGAGAAGCAAAACCATCAGTAAAATTCATGTGTCCAAGCCAGGAACAATCTCTGAAAGCTGGTGTGAGCCAACCATAAAAGGGTATTATTAGTATTTTATAGCTCCTTTGCAGAAATATTTCATAAATGTTTGCTGTAATATATTTCTTTTGTTTTTGCTTTTTTTTTGTAACACCAGTGTTTTAAATAATGACTCAGTGTCATAATGTTAATGGCCGACTTGACCCACATGCAGAAAAACACAACTAAACAGAGAAGCGTTTAAGGAGTTTATTATGCAGAACTTGGTACTGGAAACCGAGGATGCTGAGCGACTGCAAGAGAAAAGCGAACGAAGGTAAGACACCACCAAAGAAACCTCAACAATATATTCTAAGTGAGAGCTTACGTCCGGTTGAGTTAGGCCCGCCAGGGAGAGAGGTAAAGATCCTGGAGGGGCAGTGAGCAACTCTGCAAGTTGGGAGTAAGGTGGTCCTGAGAGGTTCGGAGGAGGGTGGACAGGGTTCGCCTGGAGATCCGGCAGCCAGCGGGTAGAAGAGCGAGAATCCAGAATCCATAAACTGTTCGAATTCTTCCAGAGATTTCTAGGAACTAGGCTTGGTAACCTGAGACAGAATAAGACCATTAGTCAAGGGAATAAACAGGGTCTTCACAGAAGATCAAAAAACTTCAAAAAATCATGAAAATTGGCCAGGCTGAATACCACAAGGAGGCAAAACACTCAGGCGTCGAAGTACTGGCTCGTCTCCCTCTTATAGTCCTCCAGCTGATGAGACTCATGCGATACACCTGACCACCCAGAACTCAGCTCCCAACGCCCCTACTGGTGGAAAAGGGTTGGTAGCAGGCACAAATTAACCAGGATCTGACACTCAGACTACTTTTTCCCTAGAATAATAACTTGAATTAAAAACAAAAAGGTGCTTTTAAAATTAATTAATTTTATTTACTAATTGAAAAACTTTTGCCAGGCCAATCAGACCATATATGAGAAAGTAATCACCCCCTATGATCAACCAGATATCTCGGACAGCTATGGTCAGTTTCACCCGTCATACCATGGCCATATTGCTGCCTGAACTGAATAATCAAGAAACTAAACAGACATCGATAGAACTTGTCTTACAACATGAAGTAGGCTAAAAGACATCAAAACTCAACACATCATGTGCTGATCTAAGTACAACAACAGACGAAAAGCAACATTTATGACATCTATCAGTCTTTGGAGGAAAGATGGAGAGTGATGAACCTTGACAGGAGAGGCCATAAGTTACCCCAAGAGGACATAGAAAGCTCGTCTAGATGGTTACAAAACGACCAAGCACAACATCTGAATCAATGCAGACTTCACTTGTCTCAGGTAAGGTCAGTGTTCATGAGTAAATAATTAAAAAGAGATTAGGCAGAAATGAGATCCATGGGAGACTTTCAAGCATACAAAGGTCAGTCTCGAATTTGTCAAAACCCATTTTGATGATCCTCAAGGAATTGGGGAAAATATTCAGTTGATTGATGAAACAAAAGTGCAAAATTGTCCTGTTATATCTGGTATAAAACTAACAATGCATTTTAGAATAAAAACAATAAACAATGGGTATGGTGTGTCTCAGGTAGTGTGATGGTGTGGGGCTGCTTCTCTACTTCTGTCTTGTCGTAACTGATGGAGCCATGAATTCTGCTCTCTACCAGAAGAAAACAGACAGGTGAACAGGCCGAGGTTTTAAATGACCTAGTCAAAGTCTGGACTTAAATCTGATTGGGGTAGTGTTTCCTGACCTTAGTGGATCGCCCTGTTGTTGCTTGAAACCCCTCCAGTGTGGCTAAATGAAAACAATCCTGCAACAAAGAGTGGGACAAAATTCTTCTACAGTAATGTAAAACAGTTACTGCCAGTTATCACAAATGCTTGACGGCAGTCGTTGCTGCCAAGGGTGATGCAATTAGTTATTAGGTTAAGAGGGCAATTACTTTTTCATATAGTCTCACAGTGGTTTGGATTGCTTTTGTCGCTTAACAAATTAAATCATAATTTAAAAACTGCTTTTTGTTCTTAGGTAATTTTTGTCTGATTCCAAACCACAGTCTAAAACAATGAAGTGTAGCAAAGAAAAACTGTGTAAGAAGGCAAATAGTTTTTCACAGCACTGAACATTAGCATTATTAAAGGTAAGTCCCTAACAATAAATAATAATGACTGAGTCTGCAACTCTCCATTAGCTCAGTTAAACTAACAAACCATGCAATGTATGCATACAGCCAGATTAACTGTCGAAGGACCTCTGGAGGATTAAACAGAAACAAACTGAAAGAACCAAAGTTACTGGGGTATGTTGGTAATATAATCGCTAAATTAAGTTTAGAGTTGAATTTTTACTTGTCACCAGGTAGTTTTGAAAACATCTTAAGCGGGGACAAAATAATCCAGCATGCCCAGAAACTTACTCCCCTCCTCCCTCACAAATCTCTTTCACTGCTATATTTTGTTGGTCATACGCTGAAAATGTAGAGAATTCCTGGATCATTAAAAATCTTCAGAAATGATTGGTGATTTTATTTTTTCGCTGTCTGGGTTGGTTAAGCCTGATGAAAACAATTTTTACTTTTCTCTGTCCAAAACCTTCTTGCAACACAATAGTCATAGCAATTTTCTTCTCTGTGGTGTGCTTTTAACTGATTCAAGATTTCTCTTTTCCTTGATAAATGACTATGTGCGATATTACCATAAAACAGTTTGAGTCTGAACCTTGCTTCACTTGCTCAGCTGTGACTGTTCCTCCTTTACTTTAACTGAAAACCACATAGCTCTGGCCTATGTCCCACCCTGACAAAGGCCCTTCTCATTGTCAGATGGCTAAAAGTTAGCTCAATAGGCTTTTACTTGCCAAAAATCACTCTGTTGTCAAAGAGAAAGCTGCACAAAAAGTGCTTGAATGCCTTCAAAGCAAAAGATGCTTTCCTTTACTTCAAAAAACTGATGGAAGCACACTGTCTGGTGTGATTCACAATGAGGCAGTGGAGTATGGCTGTGCATGCTCAATGATCGCCATTAATGAAGCGCATTAATATTTGATTTCATAAAAAAAACATCCATGACAAACTGCATTTTCATCAGATATTTCTTTGCACACATTTCAGTGGCGGTCTGACTAGACAAACGCCTCTCACGGATGATTTTTCTCCTTTGTGCATTAGGTTACACATCAGTCTTTGGTTCATGACTTCAATGTAATTATCTTGCTCTAATCTGTTGAAGGTGCAGTTGGGAAGCCTTTAGAAAAGTAAACAGTTTAGGATTATTCCTCAATAAGGCCACTGTTCTGGAAAAAGTCAGTGTGGTGGGAAATAAAACAAGAAGGTGTTTCATGTCAGTGGAGGGTGAAGATCTGAAATGACAGGACAGAACAATAACTTTTTTCAGCCGTTTGGCTTCTCTTCTGGTAGACTGTCATGAGGTTCATTTTGAAATGGATAAAATACATCCCTCTGTTGTTTAAGGTTCTGTTATTTGGGCTTCAGAGTTTCTTAATGGGTTTACCAAATTAAACCACTGTAATGTCCACATGCTTTTCCCCCTTAGTAAGAGGACATTTTGGCAGCCAGATGTGTCCTGGAAACAACATTCTCAGACATACTGAGGTAAAAGTGTGTTTGACTTGGAGGCATTTCTGCTTGAATTATATAAGTCTTTCATTTCACTCAAAAATAAGGTCATTATTGAGGAATAATAGGATTAGCATCCTGCCTTTCCATGATTTTTTAAAAAGGTTTACATTAATCACCCAGCGCTCACCACTGTCTCTACCTTCCTTGGACTTGACTAAAGCAGCTTGTTTCTGGGAAGATATTTCCTGAGTCAAATACAGGAGGCCACACATGCTCTTCATCCAGTGCTACATTTACCACTCACAGCATGGTAAACACTACACCAGAGCAGAAAGAAAACTGTCATCAGTACTGAGGACATGGAAAAAGCATAAGTTTTAGCACAAACAATAGCTTACCCTAACCCCTGGTCTTTAGTCTATTTATGTTAATTTATACCCTATATTACAGAGATTACACTGCAGCAGCCCAATGCAGTCTCAAAGTGGCGACAGTGTCCTGTGTCCTATTTGGACCAGTCCAACGGCCACATTATGCAGACAGGAAGGGCAAACGTTTATCACATCTACCTGTCAAGAACACAATCTCCATACTGTATCAGTTGAGGCCTGGGTTAATAACGACCATCATTGGTGCTGGTAACCCACAGGATACCGGTAGAAATTGACGTACTGTTGGTCAGCAAAGAAGAAAAGGAAGAAGAGGAAGATTTGTCTGTAATGACAGAGAGAAGAGGAAAGGCAAGAGTCTAGGGCTGAGAGTAGAGACTTGGAATATTGGAACTATGAAAGTGTGGATGGAAAGAGAAATGGTGTAGGAGTTATCTTGCAGGAGAAACTTGTCAGGAGTGTTCTGGAGGTGAAAAGAGTGTCATGTAGGGTTATGAGTCTGAAGCTGGAAAGTTAAGTTGTGATGTTCAGTGTTGTTAGTTGTTATGCCCCACAGTTAGGATGTGAGTTAGAGGAGAAGCAAGTTAGATGAAGTGATGTAGAATATCTTCAGAGGTGAGACCATGGTGATTGGTGCAGATCTTAATGGACATGTTGGAGCAGAGAACAGAGGTGATGAGGGAGTAATGAGCAGGTTTGGTATCCAGAACAGGAATGCAGAAGGACAGATGGTGGTAGACTTGGCCTGTGGTGAATACTTTCTTCTAGAAGATGCAAGAACGTGGGGTGACATAAAAGAGCGGAGGAAGGAGCACACACAAGGCTTACATTTTGTGTAGATTATATAATCTGAAGGAGCTCAGTGACTGCAAGGTAGTGGTAGGTGAGAGTGTTGCCAATGAGGTTATTGGAAATAGTATTGTATGCTAGACTGAGGTCAGAAGTGAACATCTGTGAGCAGCAGTATGACTTCATGCCAAGAAAATGTACTACATATGCAATATTTGCTTTGAGGATGTTTATAGAGAAGTACAGAGGTCGGAGGGAGCTGCATTGTGTTTTTGTAGATCTAGAGAAAGCACATGACAGGGTGCCGAGAGAGGAGTTGTGGTATTGTATGAGGAAGTCTGGAGTAGCAGGGAAGTATGTTAGAGTGATACAGGACATTTATGAGAGCTGTAAGACAGAGGCGAGGTGTGCTGTAGGTGTGACAGAAGAGTTCAAGGTGTAAGTGGGACTGCATCCAGGATCAGCTCTAATCCCCTTCTTGTACGTTTGGGTGATGGGCAGGTTGACAGATGACATTGCGATCCGTGGTGAGAGCAGGGAACAGGTGGAGGAAAATCTAGAGTGATGGAGTTTTGCAATGGAAAGGATTAGCAAGAGCAAGACAGAATACGTGTGTGAATGAGAGGGACCCAAGTGGAGCCATGACATAACAGGGAACAGAGATAAAGAAGGTGGAGGATTTTAGACCAGCGACGTTGTATGGTTTAGAGACAGGGCCACTGAGGAGAAGAAAGGAGGCAGAGCTGGACGTAGCAGAAATGAAGATGTTGAGGTTCTCTTTGGGAATGATGAGGATGGATAGGGTCAGAAATTAGTACATCAGAAGGACACCTCATATTAGATGTGTTCGAAATAAAGCCAGAGAGGCCAGACTGAGATGCTTTAGACATATAAAAAGGAGGGATAGTGAGTACATTGGTAGAAGGATGTTGAGGCTGGAACCGCTGGGCAGGAGGCTTAGAGGAAGACCAAAGATGCATTGTTGACTCCTGGCGCAGGGGTCGTGGCGTCCAGTATTTGGTGGACTGGGAGGGGTAGGGTCCTGAAGCTCGTCTTTGGGTCCCTCGCAGTTTCATTTTGGACCCCTCTCTCATCACACAATTTGAGAGGTTGTCTGCTCCTTCCACCAGTAGGCCGCCAGGAAGCGCCCGTTGAGGGGGAGGTAATATCAGGGCTCTGTGTTGGTGCGCAGTGTATGTGTGTGTGTGTTTCTTTCCACCCTCTGGTCTAGAGCGTTTCCTGGCAGGTGCTGCTGATCAGGGCCAAATCACTGGCCTTCTTAAGGAGCTGAGACCAGGAGGGAGACGTCAGCCCGTTGGTACATTTTTGTGACCTTGGCTGAAGGGTTTTTAAGGCTCCTAGACCATGAAACCCTTTTTATGGTCTCCTCAGGCTGATAAGGCTTTTGCTACCCTCAAGCGGCGTTTTGCATCAGCTCCAGTTCTTACCCATCCCAACCTCAAGGAACAGTTTATTCTGGAGGTTGATGCATCTGACACTGGAGTTGGAGCTGTCCTCTCTCAACGCTCCCCGACAGATGGCAAGTTGCACCCATGTGCTTTTTTCTCTAAGCGGTTCTCCCCCGCTCAGAGAAATTATGATGTTGGAGACAGAGAACTACTCAGTATTAAAATGTCGCTTGAGGAATGGAGATATTGGTTAGAGGGAACTTCGCAAACCATTGTTGTCTGGACAGACCACAAGAACCTGGCTTACATCCAGAAAGCCAAATGCCTTAACCCCCGTCAGTCACGTTGGTCACTATTCTTTTCTCGGTTCAACTTTTCAACACCTACCGCCCAGGTTCTAAGAATTTAAAACCTGATGCTTTGTCCAGACAGTTCTCTGCCTCTGAGGAAGAGGCCGAACCTGAGCCCATCATTCCTCCATCCTGTGTAGTGGGAGCGTTGTCTTGGCAACTTGAAGACCTTATCCACCAAGCACAACTGGTTGAACCTGACCCAGGTGGAGGCCCGCCTGGCTGCCTATTCGTTCCTGAGACTGTTAGATCCAGAGTATTACAATGGGGCCATTCTTCTACGTTTTCGGGTCACCCAGGAACTAGCCGCACTATTTTTTTCCTTCGCCATTATTTCTGGTGGCCTTCTTTAAATAAAGACACCGCTGAGTTTGTGTTTGCCTGTGCTTTCTGCGCTAGAAACAAACCTCACCAACCCCCGGCAGGTCTTCTTCAACCCTTAGCTGTTCCTAATCGTCCATGGTCACACATAGCCTTGGACTTTGTTACTGGACTTCCTCCATCCAGAAATAAGACAGTCATTCTGTCAATCATTGACCGGTTCTCTAAGGCTTGCCACTTAGTAACTCTCAGTAAGCTCCCCTCTGCCTCTGAGACAGCTAGACTCCTGGTAAACCATGTTTTCAGGTTACATGGTATCCCCACAGAGATTCTCTCTGATCGAGGTCTCCAGTTTATCTCACAGGTTTGGAGGGACTTCTGTGCATCTTTTGGGGCTATCACCCCCAGACCAACAGGCAGTGCGAGAGGCTCAACCAAGAGCTTGAGAGCACCCTTCGTTGCTTGTGTAATAATAATCCCACCTCTTGGAGTCAACATCTACCTTGGGTTGAATTTGCACACAACAGTCACATATCTGCTGCATCTGGCTTCTCGCCTTTTGGGGCTTCTATTGGCTTCCAGCCTTCTCTCCTCCCTGCTTCTTTGCTTGACTCCATTCTTCCATCTGTCCGTAGTCACATGTTGTCCTGTAGAAGAATCTGGGACCAAACCAAGACCTGCCTATAACGCACTGCTACTCAAAACAAGAAGTATGACGATAAGAAGAGAAGACTTGCCCCCACTTATTCCCCGGGACAGGAGGTCTGGTTGTCTTCTCAAAATTTTCCCTTGAAGGCTTATTCCAAGAAGTTGGCTCCCAGATATTTGGGTCCCTTCAAGGTTGACTCCATCATCAGTCCCACCACCGTCCGTTTGTGATTACCATCCCATTATCGTGTCCACCCCATATTCCATGTGTCCCAGATAAAACCAGTCGTGTCTAGTCCTTTGTGCCCTCCTTCCAGACCCCCTCCACCTGCCCAGTACATTGTTGGCCACTCTGCCTTTATTGTCCGCCGCATTGTTGACTCCCAGCGCAAGGGTCATGGCATCCAGTATTTGGTGGACTGGGATGGGTACGGTCCTGAAGCTCGTCTTTGGGTCCCTCGCGGTTTCATTTTGGATCCCTCTCTCATCACGGATTTTGAGAGGTTGTCTGCTCCTTCCACCAGTAGGCCGCCAGGAGGCGCCCGTTGAGGGGGAGGTAATGTCAGGGCTCTGTGTTGGTGTGCAGTGTATGTGTGTGTGTTTCTTTCCACCCTCTGCTCTAGAGTGTTTCCTGGCAGGTGCTGCTGATAAGGGCCTAATCACTGGCCTTCTTAAGGAGCTGAGACCAGGAGGGAGACGTCAGCCCGTTGCTACATTTATGTGACCTTGTGTTACGGTCCGTGGCCTCTAGGGGGACTCAGGAGCGACCTTCCTTTTTTCTTGTGTGTTTCAGGATTACCTTGCTACCACAAGTGTGATGTATTGCAGCTCATCAGCCACTCCATATAGAGCTTCACCTCAGACGTGTCCCTTGCCCTCTCTTTTCCTCTGGGCCTTGATCTGGTGTGATCTTGTTTGTGTGGTGTGCTTTGAAAAGTTGTAAAGTAGTTTTGTCTGGATACCTTGTCATTGGGTAACTGAAAAGTAAAGTCTGTTTTTTTGTTCTTCTCACAGTGGAAGCTGGTAGGGGTTCTCTGCCATTTTTGTTCTAACACTTTTTCTCCTGTTTTGTGGTTAGGCAGGGAGCTCAGCCTTTGTACTTTTAAGTTTACTCTTAGCTAGAGATATTTTGCTTTCATACTTAGTGGGGGGTGTTTTGTTAATTATTTTGGCCTTGGAGACCCTGAAGCTTAAAGCTTCACTGTATTTAAATCTTGTATGTTTGTAATTTTACAATTTCCATATTGTAAAATAAATTGAATCTTTACTCCCCGACATCAACTGCTTAAGGGGGTTTCCTTGTTTTATGTTACACCCAGTGCCATGACTGAACTTCCTTAAGAGGGTTGTAACACCTTGCCTGAAGGGTTTTTAAGGCTCCTAGTCCTGTGATCTGTTTTCTGAGCGAGCCTCAAGGTTTCGTTCCTCATCTCCCACCGTGAGTCTCCCTGCCTTCTCAGCTTCTGGCCCTGGCTTGGGTGAGGTTTTTTGGAGAACCTTATTTCGGTTGTCACCTGCCTGTCCACCCTCCTACGTGGGAACGCTTAAACTGAGTCATCACTTGAGGGCTAAAGGAAAGAAAGGAAACCACACTCATCTTGCCAACCTCCATCTCAGAGGAAATACTTACCTCCTAAGTTAAACCACAACCGCTCTGCCTAGAAGAACCAGTCTCCTGCTGTCATTGCCTGGGTCCCTGTCTCGCCTTGTTCCTTTTTCTTCCCAAAATAAATCTGTTAAAACGCTGTCCTGAATCTGTGGTTGTGTTCTCCTCAGAATTTAAAGAAATGCTACTTTATGACAAAGAGGAGATTTATGGATGGGGTGATAGAGGACATGAAAGTAGTGGCTGTGAGAGACGAAGATGCAAAAGATATGGTTAGATGGAGATGGATGACTCTCCGTGGTGACCCCTGAAAGGAAATAGGTGAAAGAAAAAGAAGATGTTCCTGCAGCAGCCTAATTACTTCAGGGACACTTTCAGACAAAATCATAATCATCATAATATTGAAATTGATTGCAAAAAAAGTACATAATTGGCAAAATGTTATGATGTTGATTGGGTTGAAAATGCAAGTTTAGTTTTAGTTTTATTGGATTATTTTGAACATAAAACAGTAAAATAAACAGAAAATATATATACATGTATAATCAACAGAGATTTCACACTGTTCACAGCATAACAGCTCAATGTTATGTTCAAAATGGGGTATGAAGAAATATAAACTTATGAAATCCTACCCCCAGTGGTGGCTGGTGAGAAATATTCTTTGTGGGGCTGATGTAACAATACATTTCTCTACCTACTACAAAATATGAAATGGAATCAACAGTGAGATGACAAATACAACTGAACAGCATCCCTTTCATCATGCCTGCGCAATGCCAGTACAATAGCACCACTTAATACAGTCAAAGAGTTTAGATAAAATACGACAATTCTTATCAACTTCTTCATTGTGCCGTCTTACTGCAATAAGGTGTCCGTCATCCAGCTGTGCCACTAAGCTAATCTTTCCGAGACCAGCTAGCTTGACAGATTTCCATATGAACTTGATTGTTCATGCTTCTTAATGCATTCGGAGAGATGCTTCAACTAGGTTTGTCCTGACTGTCCACGTTAAATCACTTTTGGCACTTTTAAAAAGAATGCAGGGAAATGGAAATGCATTGGCTATTCCACAGCCTGCCAGCCACGACTTGCGCACGAACCAATTCCAAAAACTTTGGTTGTAGACTTTATTCATCTCCCTGGTCTACTGGTTGATGATAATGTCTTGTCGGGTCCCAGCTCTTGAACCCGGATTTTCTCCTCCACTGTCCTACTTGCGAATGGGTAGATAAATAAGGATCTCACCGAATTCAGTGGAAGCTGCACCATCATCCCTCTGATTGACTGCACCGCACAAGCGTTTTTATTGTTTTTTTTTACCTGTGAGGGGCAATATTTTCAGTGCAACAATGCCATGAAATTCTACGACACTGATTGGCCATATATTTATTCAATTGCCTTAGCTATTGTACTGTACACTATACTGCACCGCTGGGGCACTCTGAACTGTGCCCCATGATAGAAATATATGAATCTGTCTGTGGGAATTCACTGGTGAATGAATATCAGTAGGTGAGAAATGTATTTTATATAAATTTCATATTACATAGAGGCAGACTTTAGTAAGTAAAACTGATATATATATGTATATATCAGTTTTATATTCTTGTATATATATATATACAAGAATTAGTAAAAATATATTTTACATATTCCCGTGTTTTCAAAATCCAAACAGTTCTTGTCTCATCATGTTGATGATCATTTCTGCTTATATACTGTGTTTATTAATTCATTTATCTAGTCTAGCAGTGAACGGTTTTTCCATTATTTTTGCGACCAGAAACAAAGACAAACAGGCCTGTACTTTGTGAATTGGTGTCTCTCCACATTTGTACAATGGTATGACCTTAGCTATATTTATTTCATTTGGAAATGTACCAGACTGAAATGACAGGTTACAGATATATGTATGCGGTTTGGAAACACCATAGATAAACTTTCTGATAATGACCACATTCCAATCAGTGAAGGTTTAGTTTTTAAATTTTCTTACATTGTCTATAATTCTTTTTCTCCTGTACTCCTGAGAGAAACATCACATTTAAATTTCTTTTTATGACTTCATCCAACGTTTCTGCTGGCAACTCTTCGTTTGAGATTTTGTTTGACAGATCCTGTCCAACATTAACAAGAAAAAAATCAGTATAGATTGTTGGGTAATATAATAATGTGGGTAATTTGTGGCTATTGTTAGGTTTAATAATACTATATAATGTACTCCAAATACCCCTAATGTTATTTTATTCTTATTTCATAGTTTACTGTAATAATCTTTTTACACATCTTTAATGCTGTGGTTAATTTATTTTTATACCTTTTATATTTATTTTCTGCTTGTTCAGTTCTAGATTTTATGAATCGCTTTTCGACTCAGCTCTCTCTTCACCACAACGGATCGGCACAGCATCCCCAATACCCTGGCGTAGGCCTTACCAGGGAGGCTGAGGAGTGTGATCTCCCTGTAGTTAGAACACACCCTCCGGTCACCCTTCTTATGAAGGGGGACCACCTCCCCAGTCTGCCAGTCCAGAGGCACTGTCTGCGGCCGCCACGCAATGTTGAAGAGGAGTGTCAACCATGACAGCCCCACAACATCCAGACATTTTAGGTACTCAGGGCGGATCTCATTTACCCCCGAAGCCCTGCCACCGCGCAGCTTTTTAACCACCTCGGTGACTTCAGCCTGGGTGATGAAAGAGTCCAACCTCGAGTCCCCAGCCTGTGTTTCCACCAGGGAATGTGTGATGGCAGGATTGAGGAGATCCTCAAAGTACTCCTTCCACTGCCCAATAATGTCCTCAGTTGAGGTCAGCAGCCTCCCACCCCCACTGTGTTGGCGAAGCACTGCTTCCCCCTCCTGAGGCGCCGGATGGTTTGCCAGAATCGCTTCGAGGCCAACCGGTAGTCCTTCTCCATGGCCTCACCAAACTCCTCCCAGGCCCGAGTTTTTGCCTCGTGCCTGGGAAGTTTAGCTTACACCTCCTCTATTCTTTTTTTTCTTGAATTTATAATTTAGCTCATATCAATCTAATTAATAATCTGCTTCATTCCCAGGTTTAATCTGTGTCTCTAATATGAGTATAACAATGAATGAGTGAATAGGTTAACATACATACTCTTTAATGCTTTCAAAGTTGGTGTCCAGGTTCCTGCTGTTGAAGTGTATAATTGAACAAACTGTGTCTGTCTACGGTTTTGTTGAAATGTTCATCTGAGTAGTATTGACAGATCCTTTTGACATTGTTATAGAAGTTGATGTCTCGATCAATGTCTTGCTCTGCATCTGCATCCTGGGTGTACTTTAAGGTTTTGACGTCCAGATTCCCATGTTCAAATTTTTTTTTGTGACAACACAGTTCTGTATTCATTGTTTGGTCTGATGGTGTCTGTTGTGGTTACTGGTGTGCTGTCACAGTATCTTAGACTGATGAGTGATGGATTACTTGTACTTTTCCAGCTCTTTCATGTCTTTGATGGCCAGTATCTTGGCTTCATTGGGTGTTCCGTTGAGTTTTATTAACATTTTACAATTTGCAGTCCATGTACTTTGTATTTGTCTTTGTTTTTTTCGGTAAATCATACTCCTTTTGCAATGTCTGCATACCACTTAGTCAGGTGTTCTTTCTGGTAAACGTCAGACCCTTTAAGTTTCCTTTCTTGTTTCATGAGTAATAGATCTCATCATTATATCAGGTTTGTCCCACAAGTTTTTACATTACTGGCTTCATAACAGTTAAAGTGGCCATTTTCATTGCGTTATCAGCAGGTATTGCATTAATAGTTATTGTTACATTATTTACAAAGACCTCTTTTTAATCACCTTCATGTTTCTAAAGGGTTCTTCTTGCTTGGGTTCCTGTAGGTTTGTTTTATGACATTTGAGCTCGTACTCGTCGTCTTCCGCTTTATCCGGGACCGGGTCGCGGGGGCAGCAGACTCAACAGAGACGCCCAGACGTCCCTCTCTCCAGACACCTCCTCCAGTTCCTCCAGGGGGAGCCCAAGGCGTTCCCAGGCCAGCCGAGAGACATAGTCCCTCCAGCGTGTCCTGGCCATCCCCTGGGCCTCCTCCCGGTGGGACGTGCCTGGAACACCTCCCAAGGAAGGCGTCCAGGAGGCATCCGGTATAGATGCCCGAGCCACCTCAACTGGCTCCTCTCGATGTGGAGGAGCAGCGTCTTGTGATGGAAATTCTTGCAGTAAACATTCCAAAGTGTATGACCTTTTTTATCTCACTCCTCAGAACATCTGTGTTAGAGGAAGAAGCTGACATTTGAGCTTTCTGTCTTAAGTCCACAGCAATGCCTCCTCTAGAAGTTACCTTCTACCGCACAGATGTTTGTTCTCAAAAAATAGGGTGTTCTCTTTGCTGATTGTTGCCCGGATCCTTCTGGCTCACCTATAATGTTAAATTTGTGGTCTTCATTTGAGTTGATGATGACTTATAGCTGAAAAGAAAGCATGCTTCCTGTCCACAATAAATCAGGGGCTTTCACAGTAAGAGCTACTTCTGAGTATGTCTCAGCGTATATAGTTACTGTAATGCAGGTGTAACAAAGGGTAGAAGTAAGTGAAATAGAACAGTTTCAAATTCACAAAGGATCCATTTAGTTCCTCCCCAGCGTACTGTGATGGAAATTCTTTTATCAGAAGTTTAATGGTTAAGGGCATTTGTTAGGGTGATGCCTCAGGGAGAGTAGATGGTTGTTCCTAGGTAACCTAGTCACCTCTGAACCCGAGAAGGGTCTGGGGTCGTAAAAAACACACTCTTTGAAGTTGAGATAACACTGTCATGTTCTGGTATAAATACTGTGTGTAAATGTTGATCGGGGCTCTGTTTCACTGACTAACCTCAGTGTCAGGGTCTTCAAACGCTGAATGCCTTTGAATAAAACTTATTGAGACAAAGTCCGGATTTTCTCTTGTTATGAGTCAACTTCTACCCACTTTGATAAGAAAATTCCACAACAATTGTGGCGTCACGAACAGGATCTAACGTGCCAGAGGAGACCGCAGGATGGGACACGGACGCCTGGCCAGCCTGAGAGTTGTTCTCAGTCCACTTCCATTTTACGGAGGGAAGTCCTCATGTCCGCCTGCGGCTTCTGGACGATTAGATCCGAACTATTTGTCTTCAAATATATCTGGGTGAGAAGTTGCTCTGTAGGATATAATGTATATCATAATTTTTATTACACATTAACCATCATCTCCTAACTAATTAATTAGGTTCCAGAGTTGCGAGAGGGAGGACATCAGCTGAGGGCCCAGTCACCCTGCAAAAGAAATGGCAGGGAGGTTCTCATTGGTAACAATGGGATAAAGCAAAACACAGGGTTTTGCGGGTGGTTTTCAGCAATTTTCTACACCTCATAAAGGAGAAAAGCCAGTGGGCAGACGTGCCGCTGAACAGGTTAAAAAAAATGGTTCCGTAACCTTGAGGCATCAGGGGTGTCTCCTTCTTCATTCTCTGATTTATAAAATAATGAAAGGAAAAAGTGGGGATGATTGTGTTAAATGTGCTTTAATTTGGAAGATAAGTTTGGTTTTTCACAGCGTGGAAGTTTGAGTGTAAATAAGTTAAATAGTTTAAAAAGTTTCAAGTAAAACAGTTGATGGAAAAATAAAAAAAAACATAAGAAAAGATTAAAAAGCACAGAGTGCATCAATTAAGGGGTTAAAGAGTTCAAACTTTCCTGAAGGAAGTTTTGTTTGTCTTAAATATTGCGATCAGTCGGAAAAGAAGGTAAAAGTGAAAAGGGACATTAGAGATGCGAAAAGAAAGTTGTTTTAGAAAGGAGTATAATGCATGTTGTGGAAGGAAGTGACAGGCAGGGGGACAACTGACTGACTGACTGACTGATAATATTTATTTGTACAAAATCTGAACCTATACTAAACTTTTCTTCTGCCTCTCTCACACACAAATACACACATATATGGGATTTGAGTTCAACATCTGCGTTTTTGAGTCTGGATTTTAGAAACCTGCCCTTCTCTATGGCTACTACACCAGAGACGCTTCTCCAGCACGGCCTGAAAGAGAGAGATCTGCCTTCCTGCATGTTGAAAATCGCAGTGTGACTTTCTACAAGAAAAAAAAAAAAACTCAGAAGAAGTCTGGACCCACTGAGATGGACAAAGATCCATGCTGTTTGCAAGAGCCAGAAGAGCGATACACTGGATTTATATTGAAAGCTTCTTGTGCGGGCAGAAGAGAAACCGGAGCAAAGTTTCTTCTTTCTCCCTCCTGGAGAAGTTAAAGTGGACAAAGAATGAGTGAATGTCTCACCAACAGACCGGGGAAGGGCCTGGTTGTATTTTGGACTGATAGAGGACTGTGTGCCATGACAGTCTGACTCTGGAGCGATTTAGAAACTGATGGGGGTAACGTACAAACACACACACATTTGCATAAATCCTTTCCTATTTTCTGCAATGAAGAACGCTTATTAACCGCTGCTCATGTGACGCTTGCTTGACGTTGACAGATATAGCGGGTTAAAATATTATTTTAGGGTTAGAAAAGTATCTTTAAAAGGGTGATAACTTAACTCATTTGATACTTTCCGGTTAATTCTTTCAGAGAAGCAAGTTCTCTTTCGTCGTGGAATATTCAGGGTCAATTATTATAGTTATTAAAAGTTATGAAAATGCAGAGGAAGTTACAACATCTCCAAAACTCAGCAGTAACCATGTGTTTCTATGTTATTCTCAGGACAGATCTCATGAAGGAGCATTTTTAAAACCCAGCGAATGCGTAAAACCTGATGGGTTTCTCCTTCAGGTATTATTTTCTGTTGTCAGATTTTGTATTCCATAAATCTAATGGGTAGAGACCTCATTAAAACAGGCTTAGTTCTACTGCAGATGGTCTTCATACAGTCTCTGACACAGTACTTAAAGTTTGGTGCAGTTTTTGTCCGCAAGTGTTAACTGACGCTTATGGAAAGTACAAATTCATTGTTTTTCACAGCAGCTGCTGGGAAGAGGTTATATTAGTGTTTTTTTTTCTTCCCTCTTCTGATTCATGCAGCGTGTTGATTTACACTGTACCTTATATCAGGTCCTGACAAAAAACTATGAAAGGTTTGGTTCTGCAGGTTCTTTTTTCTCCCTTTGGAGAAGGAAAGGACACCTGATCAGTTCTGTGTTGCATAGAAATATTAAAACACTTGTTGTTTTCTAAGATATCACCAGCTAAAAACTTTTAAAACTTTTGAGAAGTAATTGGTTTTGTTAAACACATTTCCCTTGGTAAAACAAACGTTTAAAATGAGTATGAAAAATTGGGTTATTTAGAAAGAATCTGATTGGACAGTGGTACCACACACAAATTAAACTAATCTCATGCTTCCTAAAAGACTCTGCATGAAAAGGCCTTCAGAACTGTGGAGTTATTTTCCACCACAGTAACAAGTTTTTTAAGCATGCTTTTTCTTTATTTTAAAACAGATCTGTTTTTTTTTTGTTTTGTTTTTGGTTTTTTAGCATAATGTTTGTCTGAAGCTTCTTATGAACTGGGTTAGAAGCAAATATGATCTGAGGTAAATTAGGAGCTGTGAACTAATAATTTTAAATCTGATTATGGTCCAAGCAGAAACAATATATTTAGCCAATCCTTCAATCTCTGCAGAAAGTTAACACCATTGTTCAATGCAGTAGTACTCAACTTGTGGTTCATGGACTCCTGAAGCCTGTAAGCCATAGATTTTGGGTCCATAAAATTATAATACTTAATTAAAGGTAGGCTGATTACTTATTAAAATAGATCTAAGCCAATGATGAGTTCCAGTCATTTGGTGGCTTTGAAATGCAATAATACTCAAAAATTTCTACTCTGGGGAACACAGATTAGGGTTGAAGAGTTTAGTTTTGGAACCAAGGTTAGGATTTTTGTAACAGAATCAAGACAAGTAAAATCCTTCATTTTAGGAAAAGAAAAGAAATAAAGGTCCTCTTAACAGTAAGAGGATGGTCGGCTCAAACTCAAGTCTCCTTGTTTGATTTCTTAGGGTTTAAAGATTAAAGGAATACATATGAGTACAAAGATACCCAAGGTGATTTCAGATTACTAAGAGATAAAATATTAGAACATTTATCAGCATTTGGATTGTAAAAGAGGGGTTCTAGTAATAAGTTCTCCCCAACTCTCAAAATTTAAATAGCCCAAATTAAAGAAAATGAGAAAAAGTCCAGTTTGGAGACAAGCTTCTTATCTTAATTTATGATTAAGTCAAACACTGTAGTTTTGTTTAGTTTGGGTATAACATGAAAATGTCAACGCTGACTTTTCTAATTTCCCCTCGGGGATCAATAAAGTATCTTTGAATTTGAATTGAATTAAATTAAAAATACTTCTTTGCATTTAACTTAAAATTCTGCAATACAGCTGCGATCAAATTGAGCCAAACAAAAAGAGAACTATAACAATAACTCTCAGGATTGTAGTTATTATTATTACAGAGTTACAGTACAAAGAATTAGCAAAAGGTTTCAGCATCAGTAAATTTGGATTCATATAAGAGAAAACTGTTGCTGTGCTTCTAAATACTTTGAGATTTTTTGGAATATGTGCACTCATTTTTTTTTAAAAAGGATCCTGACGATTGTCATAACAAAATTTATCAATTATAGCATTAAAAGATATGGCTGAGAAAACATATTCTGAAAAGAGATTGTTAAAAATTTCTTTGAATTCTTGAAGCTTCAAATTTGGCCATTTGTCTGTCTCTGATGTTTTGTCTTTGTTTTGTTGGACTGAATGTTTGTTTATATGTTGCATGAAACAATAATCCATGTTTAGAATAATGTTTCTAAATCCCAGATTGATTAAACTTTGAGTTTTCAGGAGAGTTAAGAAGCAGCTTGTTTCTGAGGTAGGTGCATGTTAACAGTTTTGCAGTTTAAGTTACACTAATGTGGGATGGGATGAAGAAACTGTGGTTCCGCCCATAGGCTGTCAATCAGAGGTTAGTTCGGCCTGACTCCGCCCACCTACCAGGTTGGTTCATGCCTTTGTTGTCATGGTAACGCTCAGCACCTCCCTTCCTGAGTTTTAACATTGTTTAAGAGAAAATAGAATCAAAATGCTTGTAGTGATTGTTGCCTTAAAAACATGTTTTTTTGTATAATGATTAAGGATGTAGCATGACTTTTAGATTTATGTGTTTTATTACTAAAAGGTTAATGAAATAGTTTAAACTAGTTTGAAGAATTAGTTTTGCATGCAGAATCATTGGGGATTTATTAGATTGAAAGTTTCCCTGGTACCATTAAGCTAGCTGACAATTCAAGATATGCCAAAAGTAAGGAATATATTTTTGATAAAGAATCAGAGTTATGATTTCATACTTGGTGGGAATTATTTATGAGATTCAATTTGTAGGGTTTATGCATCTGAATTACATTAGATGTCCATTAATCTAATACTCATCTTCATACAAGACAAATCAGGATGATATGTGACTAATTTCTAAGTGAGACATTGATGAACTGAATGACTAAAGTTTGTGTTTAGTTGTTAATGGAACTGAATTGCAGTTAAAAACATCTGGATTTTCTTTATGTTAGAGAATTTAAGTACACCCTTTCATCAAACTTTTTGACAGGTGGGTGGGACTTCCGGTGAGGGCGGGATTTCCGGTGGGGGCCATATGGGCGCCACGTGGGCAGGAGGTCACGTGGTCAAGCAGGTGGTGTGTCCAAGGGGGCGTAACAGTGGATGCTGATTGGTTGTCGTCATTAGGGGCAATACCTTAAATGAGACAATTAAAACACAGGGGTGTGTTTGTTATAAATAGAACAAGACAAATATGGTATTATCGGAAACTGTTTGGCATCAGCACCAATTAAAAATAGAGGGGGTGTGTTTGTAAGCATCGTTAAACCTTGAATAACCCAATGAAAACAATAGGGCGTGCCTTAGTGTTTACTTTAAATACAGAGATAAAACTCTGCACTTTACATGCAGCATTCGTTGGAAAAAAAGAACACCCGTTCAACAATGGCTAGAGTTAAGAGAGTTTATCGTCAAGCGGAGGAGAAACGCAACGCGTGCCAAGATGATGATGATGAACAAGCAACTGCATCATATACTTCCTCAACGGAGATACCTATCGGAATTCCCGTCGTGACATACTCTACCGATGATGAGGATCCAAAATCAACTTCAACAACCATGGTTGAAAATCAGACCTCGGTTCGGCCAAGAGGTATGTCAGTTCTGTGCGAAACCCCAGTGACCGTCTACCAGTATTCATCCCGTGAATTGAATGCTCCTAAGAAATCAACATACTACATCTGCAGGGTACAAAGACCCCCGTTCAAGACTCTGCAGGAAGAATGGTCTTTGGAGCCATATGGCCTGGTTGGCAGCTGGGGTTATATTTTCATGTATGAAATAGGAGAGCTTTGCCTGTATCAATTGGATCAAGATGAGGTATTTAATGGATCACTGGCTCTGTGTACACTCACCCACAGCGACTGGGCTGTGTTAAAGCTTGCAATCCCGCACCTTAATGATAGCCCTGAAACAGTCTCAAGGCAGGAGAGGGAGGAAGAAGAAGAAGAAGAAAATGAACTGTCTCCTCGACCTGTAAAACAGGCGAGAATGTTTCATATACCATCCGATGTTGAAATAGCTGAGAGAGAACCTCTCTTTAGCGCAGTGTGGGGGTCAAAAACCACAGCAAATGGCCGCTGGTCTTTTCGGGCAAGCAGACGCAGGAACAACCGGACGAGTCCCTCAGATCTGTTTGTGTTGGAGGCTTTCAATCAAGACTGCGGCGTATTCAAGACAATGCTGGCTCTGCCGTTTGAAGCTTGGGCAGAGAAGATGAGTGAAATTGGACATCGTCTTTCCGACCTTTTCCAAAAGTCACGAAGTTGGATCGATGTCATGTCAGTGAAAAAAACGCTGACGTTTCCTGTTTTACGTTTAGAACGAACCCTCTTCTGAGGACACGCCCCTTCCTATGATATATATACGGGGGGGATAACTGCAAGCTCACAGACACTGAGAATCGTATCATGAGAATGAGTGGACCGACACCATACAGGGATCTCTACAACCACCGAGCAGAGATCCACTTCTCTCCTGAGCACGATGAAAGCTTCAACATTGGACCATATCATCCGCCTTCCCCTGACCTCTTCTCACCATCCACCTCAACATCCTCATTCTCAGAGAACCACTACAGTCCTGCATCACCTACAGGATACAACATGAAATATCTACCGCTTTCTCCAGACCTCTGCTCACCATCACCGCTATTCATGGCTGAGTCTGTAGACGCGAATGTCCTGCCTGAAGACATGAAGGTGGTTGTGGAGGAGGAGGTAGCCACCGGCTACTCACCCTCTACCGAAGCCCCTACACAAACCCTGGAACCGATGGAGGACCCTCAGCCTTCAGCAGAGGATGAGAGTAACCAGGAGGACGAAATTGACGGTTGGTTCTCAACCACCCTCATCAATACGGTGAAAACAGCGATACTTCATTTATTCAACATAACCTCTTTGAACTATCTCAGAGAAACCTGCTATGGATGTATAACGAACCACCCAAGCCAGCGTCAACACCATTGCCTGGAGGTACTGGGGGAGGATTATTACCAAGTCAACTTTCAACGCATCGTACGACGACTCGTAACCCCCAAACTCATTCCTGCTATTCAGAATCTTCTGGTACTTCGAAGCATACAAGCGGATGACTTCAGAGTGAAGACGATTGCCAAGACGGTTTTATATGAACTGAAATCGGTACAAGGCATCCACAGTGCAATAGCGCACGTTTATGATCGCATGGTCGATGAGAAACATCTCAAACAACTTAACTCTGTTTCAGAGTGCTATGGACTGACAAACTGATCTCACATGTTTGATGACTTGTTGTTGTATCATTTTTTTTTTTTTTTTAGTATTCCAGTACTTTAGTTAATCTGCATTATATGATTTTTCTTCTTTTTTCTTTTTACTATTAAATACAATTAAAGTAGGAACATAGTAACCTTTCCCAAAAGTGTTGTTTAAAAAGCTAGTAGTGTTTGAATTCATCTGCATTTTATCTGATTTTGTTTTCTGGTTGTTTTTTGTTTATATTAAATAAAAAAAATTAGACAAGATGTATCAAGTGGAAAAATATTAAAACGACGTACGGTCAAGGGAGTCAAACAGGTTTTGAATTGAAAATTAGCCAAGTGTTGTGAAGGCTCTACCTATTGTTCTCACTTATATGAGATTGAGACAAAGGACACAGGCAAATCTCAGTCCTTTTGAAGTGCTGTGTGGCAGGTCTCCTAATTTGGACATGCGGATATTGCCAAGATAATTTTCTTCCACATCTTTGTGTGAAGATAGGATGTTGTTTTACTGTCAAAACCTGTCCACTGTGTTTTCTCAAGTTTCACAGACGGTGAAGGCTGCATTACCAGAAACAGCAACTTCCACCCTCCAGTCCTTTATTCCTGGCGACTGGATTCTGCTCAGAGAATTTAGGAGAAAACACAGGAAGTCCAGGCGCTGGAATGGCCCATATCAGATCCTACTAGACACCCAGAAAAGCTGCAGGAAAGCTGCAGGAAAGCTCCAGCTCCTCCAGCTTCATCTGGCTTCCAGGACGCAAGTCATCTTCCAACTGGATCATCCACGGCCTGAAAGGTGTGAGGACAGCGGACCACCACAAGATAAAGAACTGTAAGCTGATCACTGGCGAGTGATTGAACAGGTGGTTGAAGAACACTGTTCTTACAAGGGCACAATAATCCCTTGGGCAGTGCAACGTTATTTCAGAATCTACTTAAGGCCATCGCATTGCCTGAAAGTTAGAAATCATAAGGTCATTTGCCTCACTGCACACACACCACAGTGAGAGATTCTTTCCTCCCACTTTGACAGCGAGACTGACTCTGAGGAGGATATCTCAGATGCTTTTATCTAACTTTTATGTTTATTGCTTGATATTTATCATTATGGTATTATTACAAATTTGAATGTGTTCATTTCCACCGTTGTTTAGTTGGACTATGGAAGCCTAACTTCCAGCAGGTTAGAGTTCCTGTTTCTAAATATATTTCTAGAGGAGCTTCCTACAACTGCCCACCTGTACCAGACTGGTAACAGGGCAGCTTGAAGCCACTCAGGAGAGTCAGCAGGATTTTTTGTTTTTTTAAGTTGTGTTTATAATTTGTTTTCTTTGGGAAAAACTGTTTGCTTTCAGTACCAGAAGAAAGGACATTCCACTTCAAGGTCACGCTGCAGCTATATGGAAGATGGTCTGTTCTGATGCTAATGATTGGTATTGCAAGTCTTTTTATAACTCTTGTGTTCATTTGGGAAAAGGTACAGCAAAGATAATGTAAGGCTAATCTGAGGAATTATGCTAATAATACTCATCAGCAGATTCGAAGAGAGATTCATCCCTTTTCTGACTACTATGATCATACTGATAATGTCTGGTGGCAACGGATGCATCAAACTGTGAGGAAGATTAGAAATGACAGTTGCTATGTTTGTTGTTTGATTCCACGTGTTATTAATGATCAACCATTTTTAGTACCTGTTCCTATTGATACTACTTTCTTTCCAGATAGGCAACATAACCAGCTGGTGGAGGTCATTTTTCCTTGGGTGAGGAATTATACTGTAAGGTAAAAGCAGAAATGTTAGTAGATTTTCTAGTGAGACTAATTTAACATGTGCGTCTATGGGAACTCTTTATATAATTCGGGGTAATAGAAATCCGATTAAAGGTCCAGATATTTGTATTACACAGGAGGAAAGTGGACCTTATTTCCTTGGGAAGACAGTAGGTTGCGAAGATATTATATCTGTTTTATGTGCTTTAATCAACAGACATAAATTTGAGTCATGTCCTATCAGAACTGATCCTTCTACTATTTCAGGATCTTTGGTCCCAGATCCCTTTGTGTTAACTCTTAATCTTACTGCTTTATCTGAGGAAGGTTTCACTGTTCTAACTACGGAGCAGCAGGCTATAAGAACTATGAGTTTGCAAAATAGAATGGCCTTGGATGATCTGTTAGCTGAGAGGGGTGGTGTTTGTCATTTAATTGGGGAACAATGTTGCACTTTTATTCCTGATGTGTCTAATAACATGACAAGTATCCATGATAAGTTTGAGGACTTGCTGACGACCCAACGGAAGGAGAATATGAGTTCCTCTTGGAATCCTTGGTCTTGGTTTTTTGCTGGTGGATGGACATCTTGGTTAGTAAAGATTGGAGTGATTCTTTTATGTTTCTTTTTGATTTTGATGTTTCTTTCATGTTGTATTATTCCAATGGTTAGGGGAATGGTAATGAGACTGATACATTTTCCCATGTTACATGTTGATAAGGATGTGAACTTAATTTCTGTTTGTCATGATTGTGATGATTCTGCATTTGAGGTGACAGATGGTATGGATACCGATGGATTTTATGTTGCTTGAGATGCTTTAATGATGTGCTAACTCTAAATTGTTTGGGGAGTTACTACTGATGTTCAGCATTTTAGTGGTATACATGGAGTTTTGGTGGTTTATTTTTTTTTGCGGTGTTGTTATTCTTGTTCTTTCAGTTTTGTTTTCCTGGTAATTTGTGAACCTTAGCTCTTCGTGAGGGCCATGACTATACGGCGTTTGATTTATATATCTTTTTATTTTTTGTTTTTTTCTTTTATTTTGATTATTTTTCTGGGTGTTGGTTTGCTAGAATTTTTTGTGTGATTGTCTTGTAATCACAAGGGGGAAGTGTGATGGAAATTCTTGCAGTAAGCATTCCAAAGTGTATGACCTTTTTTATCTCACTCCTCAGAACATCTGTGTTCGAGGAAGAAGCTGTAAAAGTCATTATCAGAAGTTTAATGGTTAAGACCCATCTTTTAGGACGATGTCAGGAAGGGCAGTTAGGTCTGTTCCTAGATAACCTTGTCACCTTTGAACTCAAGAAGGGTTTGGGTCATAAAACACAGACTCTTTGAAGTTGAGATAACACAGTCATGTTCTGGTATAAATACTGTGTGTAAATGTTGATCGGGGCTCTGCTCAACTGACTTGCTCGGTGACAGGGTCATTCAAATGCTGAATGCCTTTGAATAAAACTTATAAAGACAAAGTCCGGATTTTCTCTTGTTATGAGTCAACTTCTACCCACTTTGATAAGAAAATTCCACAACAGTCTCTACTCCGAGCCCCTCCAGATGGCCGAGCTTCTTACCCTATCTCTAAGGGAGTGCCCGGCCACCCTACGGAGGATGCTCACTTCAGCCGCTTGTATCCGGGATCTCGTTCTTTCGGTCATGACCAAAGTTCATGGCCATAGGTGAGGGTAGGAACGTAGACCGACCGGTAAATCAAGAGCTTCGCTTTTCGGCTCAGCTCTCTCTTCACCACAACAGACCGGCACAGCGCCCCCATTACTGCAGCAGCCGCACCAATCTGTCTGTCGATCTCCTGCTCCATTCTTCCCTCACTCATGAACAAAACCCCGAGATACTTAAACTCCTCCACTTGAGGCAGGAACTCCCCTCCAACCTGAAGAGGAAAAGCCACCCTTTTCCGGCCAAGAACCATGGCCTCGGACTTGGAGGACCTGATCCTCACCCCAGCCGCTACACACTCCCGCTCCATTCTTCCCTCACTCGTGAACAAGACCCCGAGATACTTGAACTCACAGCTGCTTCACACTCGGCAGCAAACCGCACCAGCGCATGCTGTAGGTCTTGGCTAGAGGGGGCCAGCAGGACCACGTTCTCTGCAAAAAGAAGAGACGAAATCCTCTGGTCCCCAAACCAGACCCCCTCCGGCCCTTGGCTGCACCTAGAAATCCTGTCCATAAAAGTGTTGAACTCAGCTATCTTGGTGCTAGCAGAATATCTGCAGCACACATGTTCAGTTTGTGTTCTGTGTTTGTGTGTTTTTAAAGTTAAGACACACTTTATTAAAGGGTGATTTTAAACAGAATATTGATCATAACGCGCCGTCCGCGCTTATGCATTTAACCCTTTTATTAACGGTATTTTAAAGGTATGTGTTTGATTCTGGTGCTAAGCTAGCAGCTTCTTTGTTAGCTTCAACTGCTAACAGGTAAGGACAGTGCCTGCTGCCAAATAATATTTACCCAGAAAGGTTTAGTTTTCAATCCAGTAAATAATGTGTCCCTAACATCATTTTACTAAATTTGATAACTAAATAACCACCATTAAGCCCATTTCTCCAGAAAGATTTGGCTCTTTTCCAAAATACGTCCTTAAACGTTTTACCATTCCCTTAATAATATTTCTTTAAATATTATTTTAATAAATAAAGGCAGCTAATTAGACACCGTTGAGAAATGGTCATCCAGAAGGTTGGTTTTATTCAGCAGATCATTATTTAAAACATTATTTTATTAAAATAATATTTTATCTGATTTTGCATTGGGTTGTCGAAACGTTTGCTGATTATTGCTTAAGTTGGTTCCAAGGCTAACTTAACTTAATTTCCAGATTCTTCAAGATAATCCTTGGTTCTCAAACATGAACATTGTATGGTAATCTTGCATCACTCTTTTGGTCATGGTTTCAACCATCTTTAATCAACTTGTTTATATTGTACATAGCCCTTTAGTCTTCGTTATTCTTTAATTCCACTTGGTAGTTTAGTTGGATTGTTTTAGCATAGTAAAGAGTTTGTTGATTGAAATATGTTTGACTTTGAGTTGACTTATTTTTGTTAATAAATTCTTGTATTTTAAGTAATTGTGTGAATTCATTCCATATATGTGCAGAGCTTTGCTGTTCAATAATGTCAGAGCTAATCTCACACCTTTCTATTTTGTCCTAATACCATCGCCTTGCTGGGCTGGTATTCACAGGACAACCCTTAACATACCGAAATATTATATGATAAAATATTAAAATATTAATATTAAATATTAAATAATATTTTCAGATTCATAATCCCAACAACACCCTCCGGTCACCCTTCTTGTGAAGGGGGACCACCACCCCAGTCCAGAGGCACTGTCCCCGACCGCCACGCAATGTTGAAGAGGCATGTCAACCACGACAGCAGAACAATATCCAGAGACTTGAGGTACTCAGGGCGGATCTCATCCACCCCCGAAGCTCTGCCACCTGGTGGATGAAAGTCCAACCCAGAGTCCCCAGCCTATGTTTCCACCAGGGAATGTGTGATGGCAGGATTGAGGAGATCCTCGAACTACTCCTTCCACCGCCTGATAATGTCCCCAGTAGAGGTCAGCAGCCTCCCACCCCCACTGTAAACAGTATTGGCGAAGCACTGCTTCCCCCTCCTGAGGCGGCGGACGGTTTGCCAGAATTGCTTCGAGGCCAACCGGTAGTCCTTCTCCATGGCCTCACCAAACGGCTCCCAGGCCTGAGTTTTTGCCTCTGCCACCGCCCGGGCCGTGGCACGCTTGGACTCATGGTACCCGTCAGCCGCCTCAGGAGTCCTACAAGCCAACCACAGCCGATAGGACTCCTTCTTCAGCTTGACGGCGTCCTTTACTGCCGGTGTCCACCACCGGGTTTGGGGATTGCCGCTGCGACAGGCACCGCAGACCTTACGGCCGCAGCTACAGGCAGCAGAACATGGTCCACTCGGACTTAGTCTCCAACATCCTCCGGAATCTGGTCAAAGCTCTCCCGGAGGTGGGCTTGGCCCGGCCAGGTCCCACGAGGAGCAGCCCAGCCACCAGGCACTCTCCTACGAGTCCCGACCCCAGGCCTGGCTTCAGGGTGGGCCCTGGCTCCGCTGTACCGGGTGACATCACGTGCCTCGATTTAATAATCGTCATGAGGGGTTCTTGAACCGCTCTTTGTCTGCCCCATCACCTAGAGCCTGTTTGCCACGGGAGACCCTACCAGGGGCATTTAAGCCCCAGACAACATAGCCTCTAGGATCATTCGAGCACTCAAACCCCTCCACCACGCTAAGGTGGCGGTTCAAGGAGGGAGGAAGGCAGAGTGAGAGAGTAAAATTTAAAAAAGACATTTACATAGATGAGAAATGAAGCACATTTATTTGAGCCACAGTAAACATAGTTTCTCACATAGAGTTTAAGAACAACTTTAGTCCGATGGACTGTGCAGAAAGATTTTTCTAAATATCACACAATGTGTTATAATGTGCTTCAGCCGAATGTTTTTTTCATCAGTTGTAAACTGTTTCTCTTTATCCTTCACATCAACTACTAACAAAAAATTAAAACCAAGTCAATTTACTGTGAAGATGTTTTGTTTGATTCACAATAATTTACATTCAATTTAATCCCAGCCAAGGTAGAGAGCCGCTACAACATGTCCTCTGTTACTTTAACTGTAAGTGACTTATAAACTGGGCTGCCGTCTGATGAAAATTAAACTATTTAGTGCCTGGGCTAAAGACCATAATGGTTCAGACCCTGGTGATGCCTCTACTTTATAAGTTAAGTTGTTCCACAATGGAGCTCTTAACTGGAATTACTCATATGTGGAATCCATTTTCCTCTTTGAAATGCATTGAAATACAATTAATCAATTCCAGACCCCCAAAACACCACAATGCAGCATTCATGAATATGCAGATGCTCTAAAAATGCAAAATATTTGGTTCTGTGTTCAAAAAAGATGAAGTAAAAGTAAGCCTTTTATGTATTGCTGAACTGATGTAGAAGAGAAAAAACTGCAGAGTAAATACAAAGAAAACAGGAAAGTTAAGTAAATCACAGTAAAAGCATTTGAATGAATTTCTAAAACAGGAACGCCAAATTTGCCTGACTCCTTTTACAAAAGTAAATGATTCATTAAATAAATAACTAGAGAGCTTCACCCCCCAATGCTAGACCCAAAGTTAGGCCCTTGCAATCCAGCATTTTTCCAGCCCTCAACCAGTGTTCCATCTGTCCCCTCGTCAGAAACGTTTCCACAGGTGATCTTAGAGGAGCTATACAATCAACAGCACATAGCCAATCCAATCCTTGCGGTGTTCCTGTCATCACCCCTCCAGAAAGTCGGGTGGGCGGACTGTTGACCGCACCATGCTAGCTGGCCTTCGCAGGCAGACTATTAGGGAGATGCAGGCGATCTGGCAACTCCCCCGGGTCTGCTTAACATCCACTCTCTCTTCAACAAAGGTACTTATGTATGATCTTGCAAATGATTATAAATTTGATTTTCCCTGCTTGACCGTGGCAGCGACTAGCTGAGTTTACAAAGCTCAACCTTACCACTCAACCTGGGTTTGTGTATGTTTGCCAAGCTCATTCCTCCGGACGCTGAGGTGGCCTCACAATACTTTACAACTTTATAAGGTATCCACTCTCCCTTATTCTGCTAACCAGACATTTGAATCCATTGCACTGAAAATTCATGGTCCCGTTTCCACCATTTTAGTTGATTTTTTACCAACTACCTAAGCCCAAACCAAAATTTTTAAATAAAATTTCTGACTACATTACCACTTTATGCTTTTTGTCTTCAAATGTCATTTTGCCCGTTGACTTTAATATTCACATGGACAATACTGTCAACTCTCTCACAAAGGAGTTTGCATCCTGCTTGGACAGCGGTGGTTTGCAACAATACATAGACTACCCTACAGACTCAAAAGAGCACACCATGGATCTAGTCTGTTGTGGTGTAATTCCTTTCAACTGTACAGCATCTGATTTTCCATCTCTGATCATAAGCTTGTTTCCTTAAAGGCTAACTTACCACTATTCAAAACTTACTCCACCCGTTCCATCACATTCAGAAACCTTTGGAACATTGATCTCCCAATTCTCTCTTCTGCTATTAACAATCTTCCCAGCACTGACAACTTGACTACCCCTGATGAACTGGTTTCTCATTATAATAATGGATTGCAAAGCCTCCTGGACACATTGGCACCTCTGAAAACCCAGACTGTCACCTTCTCTCATTCAGCCCCCTGGTACACACCAGAACTATGTCGGCTCAAATCTAAGGGCTGCCATCTGGAGGGGCTCTCAAGGAAAACTGGACTTAGTATTCACACCAGTTGAAATACAAAAATGCCATTTCCAGTGCAAAACCTGTTTATTATGCCCCCCTCATCCTGTCTGCTAATGGAAATTCAGGCACCTGTTCTCTACACTCTTATTCTCCAGCCCCCTGACACCTTCGCATCACATATGTTTACCACTCTCCCCACCCTTCTTCTTCACTTTCTAGCTTCAGTCTACCGTGAAATGAAATTCAGTGAAATATCCTCAATAATCCATAAATCTAAGTCCTCCACCTGTACATAAAACATAAATAATTACACCAATACTTAAGAAACCTGGATTAGTCCCCACTAATCTTAATAATTTCAGACCAATTTCCAACCACCTGTTTCTGTCCAAAGTTTTAGAAAAGGTAGTAGCTCACCGAGTTTATAATTACCTCAGTGATAATAACTTGTATGAATAATTTCAGTCTGATTTTCAGCCCTATCACAGCACAGAGACCACCCCGGTCAAAATCACAAATAATCTCCTGATGGCATCAGACTTTGGCTTGCTAACCATACTCAACCTTCTTGACCTAACTGCAGCTTTTGACACCATATCTCACCCGATTCTCCTTAGTTGTCTAGCTTTCATCGGTATAAACAGCACTGCTTTATCTTGGTTCTCATCATATCTCCAGCCCCAGTCAGTAGTGCCATGCCCCAGGGCTCTGCCTCTCCTTTTCATTATTTACCTTCTCCCTCTAGGCAATATTTTCAGAAAATATGGTATCGGTATCAATTTCTATTGCTATGCGAATGACACCCAACTCTACCTCTCCTCCAGACCTACCGCATCTTTACCCCCCTCCTCCCTTCTTGACTGTTTATAAAATATTAAATGTTAGTTCTCTCATAATCTCCTCTTACCTTAAACTTAATCAAAATAAAACTGAAATACTTCTTATTGGCACAAAATCCACAATCTGCAAATCAGGCTAAATGTCTTTATCCATTGAAAACTATACTGTTCTTCCATCCCTGCAGGTCAAAAGTCTGGGTGTCATCCTTGATAGCAGCCTCTTTCACAGCTCATATTAGCAACACCACCCGCTCTGCCTACTCCCCCCACCCTTTAACAACCAAACTCCCATGACCCCATCAGCAACCATGCGAGGTGAAAGATCAGGTTCACTGTTTAATAGCCAGGACAAAAGCTGCACTACTCCTCCTGGATCCAAGGTTCGACAATCAGTCTTCTTGGAGCCCCCTTTTTTTTAACTGGGACCAGTACCCTGGTCTGTCACTCCACATGTGTTGGGTATGTTTGAAAATAAAGAATTATTACCCTGATTAATATATTTGTGTATATTGTACTGTAATTTTAATTTCAAGCCAAGCTGAGTAATGGTTACTCCTTCCTTCTGTCCGTCCGTCTGTCCTTCCATCCATCCATCCATACCCACTTGTCCTTGCAAGATCGCAGCGGTTGGAGGGTGGGAATCAGGGCAGAGGTAAGGTACACCCTGGTTAGGGCCAGTTATTGTAAGCTTTTACAAATGAACCATATTGAGAGAATTCTACCTATGGTGCATCTGTAAGAACAGACCCTGTATGTAAGCTTGATTGCTAGAAACAACCACAACATAAAGTAACTTTTCATCTTAGGTTAATTTAGTGTTGCTAGTTAATCCACCATGCATGTTCTTGGACTGTAGGACGAAGCCATTATTATTATTATTAGTAGTAGTAGTAGTGGTATTTATTATTGTTGTTAACTATGTGACATAGCAGTGTTTAGCATTGTTGCCTCGAATCAAGAAGGCCCTGGTTTTCAGACCCTACCCAGGCCTTTTCTGTTTGCATTTTCAGCTCGCACATGCGTAGATTCTCTCATGGTTCTCTCATTTTCCACCATAGTCCAAGAACAGGCATGTATGGTTAGTTTAAATTGCCCCTCAGTATGGGTGTTTGCTTTAATGGTCGTATGTCTCTGTATTGGGCCTGTGATGAACTGGCGATTCATCCAGAGATTCACACCAGTCAACCTACAACCCTGAACACACGGTTCCTGCATGTGAAAAGCTTGGAATTTTATTTGATTATTTTCCAAGTGTTGATTGGAATGGAAATTTTATTCCTTATTTCATTATCTAAAATTTTAATATCTTAATTTCTTTTATTTGCCTTATCATAATCAAGTTTTCTTCTCCAGTGCGTTGATATTTTTTGTTTATTTTTGAGTTACAAATAGAGGACCTGCAAGTTAATACAAGACAAAAACGTCTCGTTTCACAGCCTTCTTTGGCCACTAGATCTTTTAAGAAGAGAATTTTAAACTGGATCTGTGATTCCTAAACCTGGCCTACTCCTCAGTCAAAACATTGAAACAAAATAAATATATTGTCAGGAGTAGCTCTTGGAGTGGACCTCAGAATGCAGACAAGCAGGCAGATATGCTGTGAGAAAAAAAAGGGTTTAATAACTGAAAACAAAAACTTACAGGCAGGTGGCAACAAAGACAGACAAGATGAACAGGGCTTGGTTTGATATACCGGCATGGACAGACATGGCATGATTAACAGGCAAGGCCATGAACAGTATGTATCCGCAGAGTAAACAGAACAGATGAGTATATACTGTAAGAGCATGGCACAGATGAAAACAGGTAAACTGACTTGTATGAAAAAGGTGGACCAGATGGAGCTGATTACATGAACATAAGAACAGAGATACAGGAAAACAGTCTACCTCAAGAAAACTCTTACAGAACATAAACTAGAATGCATTATGAACAGAATACAAGAATATGATGATCATAATCAAGACCCATAACACCTTGAAATCATGTCATATATGACATATATCACAATTTTTTTCCATGTCATGCTGATCACCTATGGGCCAGTGCAGATTTGTTCTTTCAAAAGGATATGGAGAGATGGTATCCTAATTGCTTGATTGACTTTATTAAATCAGGGTTGCATGTGGCATCAGAATAGACAGGTTGCATTAATAAAATATGATCCACTGTCTTTGTGACTTTCAACCTTTTGGATTATTTCTACTGGTGCATCCATGTGAACGTATATGTGTGTGTAAAGTAGATATGTGTGTGTGCTACTTTGTCACCTGTATTTGTGAAAATGTTACAATGGTGAGACGAGTAGAAACCACTTCGCCCTCAGTGCCCACAAGTAGCAAGGGGTAGGTAGCCTCAGCTCTTGAATGAACGCAGCAACCCCAGGCACAAATTGTCATTTAAAAAATCTACACTCACTGGCCACTTTATTAGGTACACCTTGCTAGTACCGGGTTGGACCCCCTTTTGCCTTCAGAACTGCCTTAATTCGTGGTGGCATAGATTCAACAAGGTGGAAACATTCCTCAGAGAGTTTGGTCCATATTGACATGATAGCATCACACAGATGCTGCAAATTTGTCAGCTGCACATCCATGATGTGAATCTCCCGTTCCACCACATCCCAAAAGTGCTCTATTGGATTGAGATCTGGTGACTGTGGAGGCCATTTGAGTCCAGTGAACTCATTGTCATGTTCAAGAAACCAGCCTGAGATGATTCGTGCTTTATGACATGGCGCGTTATCCTGCTGGAAGTGACCATCAGAAGATGGGTACACTGTGGTCATAAAGGGATGAACATGGTCAGCAACAATACTCAGGTAGGCTGTGGCGTTGACACGATGCTCAATTGGTACTAAGGGGCCCAAAGTGTGCCAAGAAAATATCCCCCACACCATTACACCACCACGACCAGCCTGAACCATTGAAACAAGGCAGGGTGGATCCATTTCTTTCATGTTGTTGACACCAAATTCTGACCCTACCATCCGAATGTCGCGACAGAAATCGAGACTCATCAGACCAGGCAATGTTTTTCCAATCTTCTATTGTCTAATTTTGGTGAGCCTGTTCGAACTGTAGCCTCAGTTTTCTGTTCTTAGCTGACAGGAGTGGCACCCGCTGTGATCTTCTGCTGCTGTAGCCCATCGGCCTCAAGGTTCGACGTGTTGTGTGTTCAGAGATGATCTTCAGCATGCCTTGGTTGTAACGAGTGGCTATTTGAGTTACTGTTGCCTTTCTGTCAGCTTGAACCAGTCTGGCCATTATCCTCTGACCTCTGGCATCAACAAGGCATTTGCGCCCACAGAACTGCTGCTCACTGGATATTTTCTCTTTTTCTGACCATTTTCTGTAAACACTAGAGATGGTAGTGCATGAAAGTCCCAGTAGATCAGCAGTTTCTGAAATACTCAGACCAGCCCGTCTGGCACCAAAACCATGCCACGTTCAAAGTCACTTAAATCACCTTTCTTCCCCATGCTGATGCTCAGATTGAACTGCAGCAGATTGTCTTTACCATGTCTACATACCTAAATACATTTAGTTGCTGCCATGTGATGGGCTGATTAGAAATTTACCTTAACGAGCAGTTGGACAGGTGTACCTAATAAAGTGGCCGGTGAATGTATATTGAATGTAGAATAATCCAGTTCAGATTTGACAAGTCTGCAGGTCATAGATTTGGAAACAGAGCAGGTCTAAGTAGATCCAGAATTCTGAAACAGCCTTTTACTACACTGCCAGAAGCCAGAATGGGTTTTGATAACAAGAAAGGGATCCATGTTATGCCAAGATAAGTTGACCATAGAAACCTGTTATAATTCTAACTAATTATTATAATGAAAAAGTTTTTTTGAAGCCACATCCTTTTAAGAGCATATCTACTCAAATTTGGAAATTTTGTTACAGCAATAAATAAAATAGTTATCGTTATGAGATAAAATAGGATTATATCTAAGAAAAAAAAAAACATGAATAATGTGCAAGCCAAACAAACAACAGATGTTGAGCTATCAGAAATGATGTTAACAAAAATTAAACTTTTCTTAGATATATCAGTTCTAGGACATAAATAATGGGGAGTTTAGTCTCATTGCATATTATAGATTGCCAGCAATAAATGTAAAATTTTTACACCCTATTTTTACACAACAAAAAGTAAAATATTATTTTTTGAGATTTTCTTTGGCGTAATGACAGCATCTTTTTGCAGGACAGGAGGCAGGCGAACATGATGAAAAGAAGGGACTGAAACCAAAAGTCAAATAGTCAAAAAAACAAGCAGCAGCTCTGCAGCGAGAACCTGACCACATTTACACTAATTGGCAGGAAAAAAGCATGTTCAGGCCCCTGAGTAATGAGTTATTATCACATTGTCTCACTGGCAGTGATCAACATGAAGAACCCAGGCCACACTTTGGCATTAAAATAACCCATCAGACACACTACATTAGTCTAAACCCAGCTCAGAGAAAGTTAATGACTGGAGTGCAATGGGACCACAGTCAAATGATTGATTTGCTGTAAGGAAACATTAAACTGCTGCTCTAATTTTAAAAAGGTCCTAAATAAATTGATTTTATGTTGTAGGGGTTATTAAAACCCCACAACATTCTTAGCTGAGATTTGTCAGTTTGTGAACTGCTATCCAGTTGCTAATACTGCTGGCCCTGAAGTGGTAAAGGAAGTAGTTTTTGAGTAGTTGCCCCCCTGTTTTGTTGTCAGGCTTGCTGACAACACTTGGTTACGTAAGCATTGAAAAGGCCTCTACTACCTTTTAAATCATTTGTGTGCAAATATTTTTGGGTCCGTGCGACAGACAAGATGCAAATGATTTTTAGGCATTGTGAAAATAATGAAACTGGCTAACTTAATCTTTAGTATTACTGAAGTTGAATATATATATATATATATATATATATATATATATATGGGGGGGTGATCTAATTATGTTCACAGTGGATTAGGCAGAGCTCATTCTAATATCTTTCCACATCTTGTCAAGTGTGATAAACAGATTAAAACTTGGCTAGCAGGGAAAAATAATGTGCTCACTGCTAAACACTGTGGCATAGGCAAACATAATATATGGTCATTCATTGCTTAATACTGTAGATTGGAGAATGATAGCAGAAACTTGGCAGGATCAATGTTTTTTATTGCAGCTATGAATGAGAAAGACTCCCTTTCCTGGTATCGATATTCTTTCAGTGGAAAAAAAGGGAACATCTGCTAAGAAATATGATTTAGACATTTGTAAGTATAATACACATTCTTTCCTCATCGTGACCCAGCTTAGATTGAGCAAAGGCAGGCCCTCACAAGGTCTTTTAAAAAGCAGGTCAGGTAATTCTCTTGGTTTCATTACCTCCTGCTAAACTATTTCTTGATCAACTCTGCACCTTTTTCTGACCTCTCCTTGGTCCTTCTGTCTTGTCATGTGTTACATATTTCCAATGAGTTTAATGTCTCTCATCAGACTAACAATAACAATAAATTAGATCTATCTGTGGGCTCAGGCGTTCAGTGCTGGGGGAAAAAAGACCCCAAAGCCCACTTAAACAGTCCATTTTAACCATATTGAGTTATGCTGTTGCCCTCTATCCTACAGTGCATTTGGCACAATCACTGCTCAGTTATCACATAAACGGCCATAAGTGGGCACTGCAAAAGAAGCATGGACGCAAGGGCATGAAAAGCCCCTTAAACTGCACCCTGTTTCACTGAAGACAAGCTGCTGACTCTTCCAGACAGCTCATCTGGAACGATGCTTGACATGAGGAGGCCTGGATAAAGAGGGACTGGAGGTGAAAAGGAAGACATGCCAGACTGATGTCCACTTCATCATCTGAAACATGCTTCCAGTTAAACTGTTTCTTTATCTGACAGAGAGAGAAGGCCACGGCAGATAATGTGTCTGCCCACATGGACTGCACATGGATACATGTGTGCAATGTCACGAGTTGTTGACTAACCCAGGTTAGGATTGGCGAGACTTGTCTCGGTCTCTGCACAACATTTGCCCCTTTCTCATTTCCTATCAGAAACAAATGTTTTGTTTTTGTTTGAAACAAAAGTGAGAGACAGATAAAGACAGACAGAAAAACACGTCTGACAGATTTCATGGCTGAAGGTGGGTGTACAAGCTGTTGGATCACAAGGTATACTTAGTTTTCCCATGACTTTATTTTTACCTCTCTCAGGGCGGTCCAAGCCTTACATAGGGGGGTGAAACCCAAATCCTGAGTTGAGTAACCATACAATTTATGGAATTACATCAAGATTTATGTGTTATGGCAACAGAAACAGATAAAACAGGGATAAGATAAGATAAAGAATCCAAACAGGCTTTAAAGATGTTAGTGCTAAATATTTTGTGTTGGTTAATGTTTGTTTTCTTTGGCTTCTCTTTGTAAATATGTCTGATACTGTTTCACAATGTCTGTATGGTCCAGGATGAAGTCCTTGATCTGAGGAAGAAACACACATCAATCAAAATCTTTCTTACATCAGCCGCTTTACTTCCGTGAGGGTACGTACGTGCTCCAGCTGCGCTTCTGTGTCATTAATATGCACAGCTTCTCCTCTGCTGACCTCCCCAACGGTAGTTTCGTACAGATTAAGGGTCGCCATCTTAATCTTGCCCAGGTCCAGCGTTTTATTTGCAGCCGTTTCCTGAATTTGGTTCCACTGCTTTTCCTGTAGAAACAGACAACACCTGAGCTTCAGGACATGTTTTGTTTCTTGGCTCTAATGAGGAACTTTTAGGCGCTCCTATACCCATATCAGAACTTCAGAGCAGGCCCTTTCCAGCTCTTTCTTAAGCTGTGACAGCTGGTTGTTCTTATGCAGCCACAGCAGGCTGTGCTGGTCCTTCAGGATCTGCAAGTGTTTCTTCTGCTGCTCCATTTGTTCCTGCACCTGAGTCTCTCTCTCATACAGTTGGTTCCGGATGTGAAGGAGGCTCTCGAAATAACCTGCAAACGCATCCACGTCCTCGAACTGCAAGACACACAGTTGCAGAAACCTGACCGTCTTTGCTGTGAATTTAAGGGTTAACGTTTTCTTTCTGTATGGTCTGGATCCAGACAGCACAGTTTGGTTTTCAGCAAAAAGGTCCTGGTTTGGATCCCAGTCAAGTTCCTTTGCATGTTCTCCCCATGAATGCTTGGATTCTCTCAGGGTACTCCGGCTGACTTCCACAGGCCAAAAATAACTAAATAAATAAAATGTCCTCCTGGGTGTGTGTGCATGGATGTTGGGAACTCTGTGTAATAGGTTCATACAACCTGTTCAGGATGTACCCCACCCTCACCCACAGACCACTGGAGACAGGCAACCAGCCCCCCCCCCGCGACCCTGATGGATTAGGTGCGTATAGAAAAAGAACAGATAATACTGATCCACCGCCATGTTTTCTTTTTCAGATGTCAACTTGGAGGGAGGTACTGTTTTGCACAAATGCAAGAGTTATAAATCAGATGAAAATGAAAAGAAAAATGAGTCAAGTTTTCAGATTTCAAGTTTCCAGAGTTAAAGAGGTAACGCCTTAGCTTTTCTGCTCTGTCATAATTCAAGAGCTGACATTTTTAAAAATGCTGCCACATACGGATGTTGCACTTATTCATTGAATACAGGTACATCTAAAAAAAATTGAATATTGTGTAAAAGTGCAATATTTTTTGCCAGTCATCTCAGAAAGTGAAACTCATATATTATATAGAATCATAACCCAGAGTGATATATTCCAAGCCTTTATTTCTTGTAATTTTAATGGTTATGGCTTACAGGCTAAGAAAACCCAAAATTCAGTGTCTCAGAAAATTTGAATACCGTGAAAAATGTTATGATTTGGGGTTGTTTGGTTTCTGTTTTTTTCTAATATGTTTCTCACAATTTTTGAATCATGCTTCTGTTTATAATTTTTCTGGATCATACTCATGTCTTGCTTGCCTCGTCTGCCTGTTTTGTTCCTGCCTCTTCTGTAGTGAGTTTTTTACCGTCTTGTTTGCATTCTGGATTCCTCCGTTGCACTGAGCCTAACTAATGTTTCCGCCAAACATGGACCTCGTGGACAGTACTCAGGAGAGCGCCAGGGATCAATGGGTTCAGCAGCAGATGGAGGAGGCGATGAAACATCTGCCGGCCGATCTGGAGGTTCTGCCCTCTCCACTGCTGCTGGAGCAGATGGAGCGTGAGGTGGTTCAGCGTCCTTCTCGGCCTTTTTCCCTGGTTGCGCGCCCTAATACGGCAGGGAAGCCCTCGCCTCCTCCCGCTGCAAGAAACGCCGGCGTGGAGCACCTTCCTATGTTTCAGCCGGCAAGGAGGACTCTCCCATGGCTGCCACTGTGATGTCTGGAGCGGTGGTTTCCCTGACCGCTGACGTGAAGGGTGCAGCGAGTAATCCCGTGTCTTCGTCTGCCACAGCACTGTCTGCCAGGCTCGCTGCACCTCTGTCCAAGTCTTCTTCACACTCTCCAGCCCAAGATTCTGAGGCAACACCAGAGGAGCTGGGGGAGCAATTAAGGTTTTTTGCTCGTCAAATTAAGAGCTTCAGAAGGACCTGTCTCTTGTATTCCTGAACTTTGGGAGAGAATCAGACAGACGGAGGAGGATTATGAGACGGCAGTAAGGCAGTTTTACTGTCGTCCACCTTCCCCCACACTAAGCCACAAGAGCGCTGCTGCAGTCCAGCCCACATCATGTCTCCAGAGTGCTGCTGCTGCTGCTGAGCAGTCCACACCAGGTCTCCAGGGAGCTGATACTGAGCAGCCCACATCAGGTCTTCAGAGCGCTGCTGCAGCTCAGCCTACGTCATGTCTCCTGAATGCTGCCATTATACAGCCCATGTCTGTCTCAACCTCCTCCACACGCCGCAGAGGACGTCGTAAGAGGGGCGCCCCGGCTGAAGTCATCGGGGATCCCGGCGACGCCTCGGCTCAATTCATCGAGGGTCTCGGCGGCGCCTCAGCTTCTGCTCACGCCACTGAGGGTCTGGGCGACGCCTCAGCCTCTGCGCACGCCACTGAGGGTCTGGGCAACGCCTCAGCTCCTGCGCACACTACTGAGGGTCTCGGCGACGCCTCAGCTCCTGCACACGCCATTGAGGGTCTCGGCGACACCTCAACTTCTGCTCCTAGTCTGCAGGCCTTCCCGGGGTTCAGTAAGGAACTGGTCCTCATTCTGGCTTCTGCACCCAGAGACGAGGGGTTCGAGGAGGAGCGCTGCCGGATCCTGTTTCTGAGGGGTTCAAGGAGCAGCTTGTCCTCGTTCTGGCCTCTGAACCCAGACACGAGGGGTTTGAGGAGGAAGCGCCGCTGGATCCTGTCTCTGAGGGGTTCAAGGTGCAGCTTGTCCTAGTTCTGGCCTCCGAGGGTCCCCCAGACGCTGCATCGGTTTCCGAGGGTCCCGTAGGCCCTGCTTCAGCCTCTGAGTGTTCGCCAGGTCATGTTTCGGAGGAGCCAGTGGGCAGACTGCCTCCACATCCTGGTCCTGAGCACCTCCTAGGTTTCATCTGGGGTTGTTCATGGAACTGAAGCCTGACTCCTGGGCACCACCTGGCTCCAAGCCTCCAGAGTTCTGTGAGGGGTTCAAGGATGAAACGCCTCCCGTTCAAGTTCCTGAGTTCAGAGAGGGGTTCGAGGACGAACCACCTTTAATGCCTGTGCCAGATGGGTCCGTGGGTGTACCTCTGACCATAGCTCCAGGGCCCAGTGACTGTGTTCCAGGTCAGATTGACTTTGTTGCACTGAGCCTGACTGACGTTTTGCCTAAGGCACCCGACTCCACGCCTGACTATGGGACGCGAGACTCCACACCTGACTCTAAGCTCCGAGGTTCCTCTACTCTGCTCGGCCGGCCTCCTGATCAACCTGCAGGTTCTCGATGCCGTCGCCGGCCGCCACGGTCTCTACGCCTCTGTCAGCCTCCACGTCTTGGCTGCCAGCCTCTACACCTACGCCGCAGACCGCCCAGGACTCTTGTGTTGCAGGTCCAGGTCGCCCGCCTGAACTCTGTGCCTGCTCGGGACTGCCTCATGGACGCCCGCCTGAACTTTGTGCCTGCTCGGGACGGCCTCATGGACGCCCGCCTGAACTTTGGGTTTTTGTTTCTGGCTCTCCTACCGAGGCCCCCACCACCCACCCTGTGTGGGATGTTTTTGTTTCTGGCCCTCCTGGCGAGGCCCCCACCACCCACCCTACTTGGGTTGTTTTTTGGATTCTTGGGGTGTCTGGTATCCACCCTTGTATCCAAGCATATTAACAGAGAATTGAGTGGAAGGAAGAAGTGTGATAGGAAAAGGTGCAACAGGAAGAACCGCAGCCTTGAGAGGATTATCAAGCAAAATCAATTCAAGAATTTGGGGGAGAGAAAAGGCCTTTAAGAAAAGGAACTGCACTGTTGTTCAATGGTGCAAAGTCCTGTTTTCATATGAAAGTCAATTCTGCATTTCATTTGGAAATCAAGGTCCCAGAGTCTGGAGGCAGAGTAGAGAGGCATAGAATCCATGTTACTTGAAGTCCAGTGTAAAATTTCTGCAGTCAGTGATGGTCTGTGGTGCCAGCCTTCCTGCTGTGTTTTACCAGATAAAGAGACAACATTGGTAATATGCAGAATCTGGTGAAAATCTGAGATTCTTTAATGTCCATAGGTTGTTATGTTAGGTGCCTTTTTTCTGGGCCTTGGTGGGAGGGAAATTTGCTTTCTTCCTGCATTTGTACCGTTTCACTGAACCTGTATCACGATGTGTCATATTGTATTTGTTCAAACTTGTATAAAAAACGTGCATAAAGTAAAAAATGCTGCCACATGTCAGATCATTCCTGCACTATTTGCAATGCTTTTCTGCATGTAAAACACTCTGCAGTACCTTTGTTAGTTTGAGGACACGCTCCATGAAGTCCTTGTATTGTGAATATTTGAGGGTCTGAAGCTGCACCTCCTGTGTCCTCTTCTTCAGCAGAACACACTCCTCTTTCAGCTTCTGTATTTCCATCTCCTTTTCCAGCGCCTCCTTCATCTCCTTCTCAGCCATCTCCCTGTCAGCTTCTGTTTCTTCATCCTGGAGCGGAATGAAGGATTTACTTTCAGAGTTTCCCCCGATCCAGAACCATAGATAGTCATGTAAAGAGATTAGCGTGTTTTTTAACGTTTGGACATACAGGAGACATATACATGGGAAGATAGCATCAATATTAACAATACTGAGAAATTTAAGTAATATTACAAAAGAAAACCGAAGAGAAGACCTTTTAAAAATCTTTCTAAAATGTAATTTATAAAAATTATTTTTGGTCAGGCATAAGTGGGGACACCCCCACATTTATTCCCACGTAAAATGGCTAAAATCACCTTCAGGGATTATTCAGCATTTTGAGGAAGGCTAACTCTGTTTCAACTTCTGACATTTAGTTTGTTTGCTCCTGAATGTTGTAGAGGGATTAAACATCATAGTGATATTGAAAGAGCTGTCAGATGTTTCCAGAAAGAAGGTTGTAGCAACTTATGAGCCTGGTAATGAGTTTAAAGAGGTCTTAAAGCATTTGAAATAAGGCATTCCACTGTTCAGACAATAGTCTACAACTGGAGGATGTTCAATACAACTGCCAGCACATCCAGGTCTGGCTTACCAAAGCAAGTTCATCCTGAGAACAGACTGCAAGATGCTAAACGAAACCTTCCAAAACCCTAAACTGCCTTGAAGGGACCTACAGAAGGCTCTTGATGCTAATGATATAAAAGTGCACGCCTGCACAATCAGAGAGAATGCACAAGTGTGTGGTTTGTGAGGAGGAAACCTAAATGCTTTAGGAAAACAGAAAGGCCAGACTGAAGCTTGCCATACAGACCGTAGAGAAAGACCAAGACTCATCTCCCATCATATTAGTCTAAAATTAAGTCATCTGGGTACCAGAACAGAGGACTTAATATAAACCAAATCCAGAATTTCTGGAAAAGAACCTTATAAGAATCCAAGTGCAAGTACAAGCCATTTATATCAGCTCTGGAGCATAAAGTTTGACGTGTTACAGTTTGGGGATGCTTTGCTGCAGCAGGACCTGACCAGATCCCCAACATGAATTGCACTGTTAATAAGAAGGTCCTTTAGGAGAATCCAACATCATTTATTCAAAAAGAAAAAGGAAAAGTGAAGCGAAACTGGATCCAGATCCAACGTACCAGTAAATCAACCAAGGACTGGCTTAGAGTTAAGAAAAGGAAAGTCAGGGACAGAGTCAGATCTTCATCTCATTCAGAGGCTGTTGAGTGACTTGAAACAGTCTGTCAATGCGGGGACACCATCAAACATCTCACAGATGAAAGAAAGGAGTGGAGCAAACTTTCCTCAAACAGATCTCAGCGACTGGTGGATCTCTACACAAAGTTTCTCGCTGAAGTTACTGACACTAAAGGGGTAGAAGGTATTGTTTTTCCCAATTAGAAAACACCTTTTATTGAGATATTTTGTTTCATTAGTAAAAACAAGGTTAATTATTGTTGTCTACCTTTTATTAAATCACTCTCCATCCCAGAGATAAATAAAACTTAAGATTACACACTGATATGAAAACATTCTTTAATATAGAACTCAATATTAAAGTGTCCTTATTGTGTCACATGACTGTATACGATTTCCAGCATGTCAAACCTAATAATCATGTTTTTTTTTATAAAGTTACCTTAAAAAACATTTGTAATTTGAAGCGTTGCTCACGTGCTTCTTTTGCGTTTTTTTGCAGCTCTTCCATACGCTGACGTAAATAAACCAAATACTGCAAAAAAGCAAACAAAAAACAAATATTCGGTTACATAAGCACAGTTTGGAGATGGATTGTTAGCACCTCATGCAAATAATAATGATGTTAATAATAAAACATCCTGATTTTAGATATTAAGAAATACTGTACATGGTCAGTAGTGGAAGGTGATTCACGTGCAAATGTTTTAGCAGTATTTTTCTGGATTAAATATTTCCTTTTTTTAGGTTTTATGACATACTGTGAAACAATTAAAACATTTCTGTTTCTAAGACATTGAATGTATACAATAACTGTTGGTCCTTCTAACACCTGCAGTTCTCTCAGACATGCTGGACTTCAACTTTTGGACCAAATCCTGACTGGTGATGGTGACCCATCTTATGCTCCCAAGTGTTTAGGAGTTGATCAGTTTGTTTGCTTCTGTATATCTGCATGCTTGTTGAGGACTGGCTCTCGTTTTTCAGATGTTAGCTAAGATTTACCAGTCTTCTGCTGTCCAACCATCTGCTTCCTGCAGAATTTCAGTCCTTGATGGTTTTCTTGGACAGAAGTGACTCCTTTGCTGCTCATCTCATCCAAACATATGCCCCTCACTGAGCATACATATGCACGCACAAGCACACACTGGCAATGCAGAGCAAGCTCTGCACTGCTGGCGACACACTTCTGTGCTCTCTGGACTTTCTTGGGCATCCTGAAAGCTTCTTCTCTGCAGCTGAAACTCCGAGTTTAACACAGAGAAAACAGTTCCTTCAACTGCAATATCCTTAGCAGTAGTTTTCTGCATGTGAGGCCATTTTATTTCAATGGTTTCAGCATATGTACCTCTTTCTTATAGCAATCAGTCTGTGAGACCTTTAAAAAAGGTTTTCTGTTATACGTATGTTGCTAAGAAATCTAAGCCAAAGTGTAAATCTAAACCTAATGCTTGTCATCACTAAACCAAAAGAATTAAGAGATTAATGTAAATAAGTCACGGACATGAACTACAGCCCAAATACTCTTTTGCAGATTGTGGATCCATACTAAGGTGGTCTAAGACGAAAAAACTAAATTAAATAAAAACTTTTAATTGCTTTTATTCTGCTTTAAAAATGGATCAAAGGTTTGAGCAAATCACAGATGTTATTTTCTCTAATCGGTCTTTAGTGTTTCATGGTTGTGTTCATGTTTAATATAATCTACATGATACTGTGGTCCAAAATAAATCCATGCCAGAAGAAGAAAAAACTGCAAAATGGTCTTCACAAATTGAATAAAGGTTTAACAAAATCAAAAACTATGCTTTACGAAATTTGAGGTTTGGGCTGAATCAAATCTTTAATTATATACAATTTTTTACTTCTCTCTGTGTTTTCAGTGTGGACATATAAGATGGTGAAGACACAACCAGACAAAATACATACAGGTACCCTTTTCTGAGATTTCCCGAATTTGTGTTTTATCAAATCTGTAATTAGTGTACAATAATCCAGTATTTCGAACCAGAGCTGGTTAAATGCTGCAGAATCAATCTCAGCGTCAGAACAGTGTCTCCATCAGTTGGACCAGAACCGCTGGACAAACTGATCCCAAACCTGTTTCTTCTCCTGGAACTTCTTCCTCAGCTGCTCCACCTCTCTCTCCTTCTGCCTCAGTTCAATCTGCGCCGATAAAAGGTCTCTTCCTGACATCGAGTCTCCGACAGTCGGTTTCCTGTTACCGCTAACAGACACAGAACAAACATGTTATCCAGCATGGACCAGACTGGGTTCGGCTGAACACAAACGCGCCTAAAGTGGGAGACTCACGGACAAAGTGGCCGCTCGCAGCTCGTTTTGGAAAACATGCCTTTGCTGTCTGGGTGGATGATAATCTTAAAGTTTTTCTCTTCCTCCTAATGTTTTTTAAATGTGTTTCACTGCGACAGCAAGCTCCCGTGTTTCTTTTCGTCGTTTCTATGGTAACATGTCGCTTTTCAGACAGCTGAAATAATCAGTTCCCCCTCTATAACTCTGGCATATAAAGAGCAAATGTTTCCAAATTCACAGGAGTTGTTGTCCATGATGAGAGGAATAAACACAGTGAAGGACTTGTTGAAAAAAGAATTTGTTCCCATGTTATAGAGGGGGAACTGATTATTTTAGCTGTCTGAAATATACTGTTTCCCCATGTAATTCTGTCAAATAAAGAGTAAATGTGTCCACATTCACAAGAATAGTTGTGTATGATGTGAGGAATGACCCACCCAAAATATAAGGTGATTGGTTAATCCCTGTCCCATGGGGCAACAAAACATTACGAGGTGTGAGCGTCAGGCTGGAATACTGTGTTCCCCTATGATGTTCCTATAAATATTTTCCCCTCTTTTTAAAAGAGAGAAAATATGTTCTCATACATGAAAGGGACAGTATGTTTAATATAGGAATATATAAAGTACTTAAATAATACTAGAGCGGATTATTTTAAACAAAACAACATCAGACAGTACCATTATCAAAACAGTAAAATGTCTTTTATAAATCCAGTATTTTGTCATATTTTACATTAGAACGCGATTTACCAGAAAAATAAGCTACATTCTCATCTATTCAGGAAGTCAACAGAGTGAGCATCCATTGTTTTATGTCAGTAATAAAAAAGTAGAAATAAACATGTTGGTGGCTGACTGATGTCCGTCAGGTTAAAGTGAAAATGACAACAAGTTGGAAAAGACATGGATTCTTTCGGCGAAACAACACGAAACTGTGCAAAAACAACCTCACAAGACCAGGTTCAATTTGTATTTATTTATTTTTTCTAGGAGCTGTTGATTAAAAATTAAGTAACAACATTGACATGAATACGTTTCGTCGTTTTACCGACAAATCGATCAGAAGAGCTGTGAAGACGGTCGGATCCGCCTCTCTGGCTGCAGTGCGCGCTCCCGACACGGGAACAGAATATTTCAGGGGAACAGAATTTCGCACAACACCGGCGTCCGCTTTGAAGAAAAACAGTCCTTATAAGGAAGCCTGAGAGTGCCATTTCTAGGGGATTGAGCTTTTGGGGGAAAAAGACAGAGTTTTAGGGTCATTGTTGAACGACAATGTGGACATGGAGGAGTAAATTTTCCCCAAAAACTCAGGAATTTCTGAATTTCACATATTTGATCTGTTATACTCTGTCGTAAAAAAGGTTGTGAGTAAAATAAAATACAGAGCACACTTGGCTGAAACCATGAACCACCTACACACTTTCATAATGATCCAATATTAATGTTCACTAGGAAGAGTAGAAACAATATGCTCTGTTTATATTTTTAGAGTTCCCAGTTCTTTTCAGACCATCATTCAAAAATTCAGAATGAAATCATTTTACAGAGGTCAGGCTCAAATGTAACCTACAAGGAAGGAAAAACAGATGAATGAATTGGTGGATAGATGCATAGACAAATAGATGCAAAAATGGATGGATGGATGGATGGATGGATGAACGGATGGATCTCCTAAAATGCAAGTAAATATAAACCCTAAAATCTCTGACTAAAGCTTATTACAGTTTTTGTTACACTAAGAACCAACTAAATTATTCAGTTGAAAATGCTCTAGCATAAGGAGTACACAGAATTACTAATGTAGGTTAGCTGATTTACTCTGGGCATTAGACGCAGCTAGTGGGACAGTAGTTATTCACACAATGAATAGGGATACAATACTACAATACAATACTACATGAAATATAATATGATTGAGAACTGGAGCATGGTGACAAGCTGGCTTAGGAATTCCATCCAGTTAGCACAGTCATTAACAACAAACATTGCATTGAGAGAACTAGAAATAATTTCCACAGAAACAAACAAATAAAATATCTGTCTGTCTTTCTGTATATACACAGAAGAACCACCAATCTTGGCACTAGTCTATTGTACATGTAATACTTGATCTTATGTGACCATATGCACTTTGAAGTACTTACATAGGTGAATAAAACTGAAATTTATCTTCTGTATGGCAAGCATCTCCTGAAGGTCAGGAGACATGTTAGTTTTCTGTAGCTCTCTCTGGATCACAAATGTTAGTACCTAGTTCAAAAATTTTGCAGGTCTACGTACCTCATCAGGCAATTAATCTCCTTAGCACCATTAGACAAGAGTCAACATCAACATCTTTGTTGGAGAACAATAGTGAACAAAATCAGCATCATGAAGAGCTAGAACCACACCAGACAGGTTAGGGATTCAACTTTTGAACATCTATAAACCTACCAGGTCATGGCATGAAAGCATTGACTAGAAGAGCAACCTGAAGGCCCATGATAACTCTGGAGGAGCAGCAGCAACCCAAAGTTCAGGAGGGGAGACAAAAGGAAAACTATTTTTTAACTAAAGCCTGTGTCAACAGAACAAGACCCTATACATGCTGCCAGAGCTGCAATGGAAGAGTTTAGATCAAAACATATGCCAAAATGGCCTAGTTAAAGTCCAGAAATCTAACTGAAAATCTGTTGCAAAAACTGAATATTCATTTTCACAGATGCTCTCCATCACGTCTGACTGAGCTTAAGATATTTTGCAAAGAAGAATGCGCAAAAACATTTGTTTCTGGATGTGCACATCTGGTAGACTTACCCCAAAAATATCTGTTGTGTAAAATGTATTGAATACACATAAGTTATTAGTTGTTATGTGACAAAATATAAACAGGTTTTAGGAGTGTGAATACTTTCACAAAGAATGGTAGCGTAAATCTTTTAAATGCAAATAGTTCACTGCTTTCTCTTAACAACTTCTTAACATTTTCAATTTCTAATTATAGAGAAAACATGGTTATTGTATTTTCCAGTTTAAGAAAAACACTAGTTCTTTGTCATAAATAATTATTTAAATGTATTCTGGAAAGTTCACCAATAAAACTAAATAATACATTCAAAAATTAAAACTTGCCCTCATCTCTGACTTTCTGAGGATGGGGCAACGATCATAGAAAACCCTGAAGTTCAGCCATGAAACAGAAAATTTGTTTTTGATGAAACCTGTTGTCTATTGGCAGTTTCATAGCAGACATCCTGCAACTTTTCCTGCTGTATGTTCTATGAAAGACTAGTTAATCTGTCAAACACAACCTGAGTTATTATTATTATTTACAGAGGTTGGCAAAGCAAGCATGGGTCTTTTGCAGTTGAGTTTTAGGAAGAGTGGAAACAAGTCAGAAACTATCTAAGTTTTTCTGCGCCTCTATGTGAATCAATTGTTCCATTGGGGTTTTCGAAAGATTGCTAAGAATAAGGAAGGATTTTGTTTGTATCGTATAATCTGAGTCATTTAAGAATAAGCTTTGCTGATTTTTCAGGTTCTTCACTGTATTAAGACAAATCAATGCCATGTACAGAACACTGCGACTGTGGGTGAATGTGGCTCTAGTGTAAAGCGCTTTGAGTGGTCTGCATGACTGGCAAAGCGCTTTATAAGTTCAGTCCATTTACCATTGCAAAAGTATTCATTCCCCTTTAAAATCTTTTACATCTGGTCATGGTACAAACATAAACTCAAATGTTTTATTAGGTTTTTATGTAACAGACCAAGACAAAGTGGCACAAAATCATGCAGTAAAAAAGAAGAGATATATATGGATGGTTTAGACATTTTTTTACAAATAAAAATGTTAAGATTACCACGTTAAGGTGATTTTTTAAATTAGATGTATTTTGAAAACTCTAAGTTCATGTAAACATTTGTCGTTTTATTTTTGGGCACATTTAGGCTTTGAGTTGGGGCGGAATATTTTTACTGCATTTGTTATTCCAGAGAACAGTATAGAGCTATTTGTGTCCTCTGGTCCCTCAGATGCAAACTGAAGACAATGCTCATAGCTAGAGAAGATAGGAGAACAAACCATGAAGATCAAAGACTACAACAGAAATGTCAGCAGAAACATTATGGAAAAGTTTAAACCAGATCCACCAGGGTGAATTAAAAAAAAACAAAAAAACAAACCTCCCAAGCTTTGAGGATCTCATTGAGCACAGATCAATCCATAATTTAGTCAGAGACTTATTAATTTTTATTGTATTGTGGACTAATTTATATTTTACTGATGAAAACCATGGAATAGCATGTTGTGTGTTTTCTTTGGAAAACAAATGTGACAAAAAATAATTTAAATCCTGCTTCTTCTGACATTTTACGTAAAAAAATGCTCTGATTTCCGATGTTCTTTGTCAGCTTACCTTGTTGTATCAGCAGAAATCACAACTGGAAGCTAAAAGATATTCTCAGTTACAGGCTGACCATCAGATGACTCTTCAAAGAGAGAATGCTGCAAAGCTTGAGCTCTCAAAAGCTGAGGAGAGGACCAAGAAAGCTGAAGCAAAGTTAGTGGACCTGAAGGCAGATGAGCTCAAGAAAGCTTCATCCCAAAGGGGGGAACAAACCCCCACCTCTCAGGTACCTGATTTACATTTTCACTCACAGCAGCTGCAGCAGCCACAGCAGGGTCAGACCCAGACAGCAGACATCCAGCACCTAGGTCAGAGTCTCCCCTTCCTAAATTTAGCCAAAGTGTCCAACTTACTTCCACAGACCTTAACAGAAATGTTGGAAGTCAGATGGTCTCCAGTGGTTTCCTGCCAAATTCCATGGCAGTGAACAACCACCAAGATGACCAAGTGCCGGACTCAGCGTGCACAAGTGGCCCGATTCAGTGGGAGGAGCACCCCTCCAGCCTGATCGGCACCCCTCTCCTTTCTGACTCTGTGTCGACCCCTACGGACCAGGAGAGAAGCACATGGTTCTCAGGTGACTCAATCCAACCTGACCGACCACCACTTGCACAAGTCCATTCATTAGAAAGCTCTCATTTAAAGCATGAGAAGACTTGTCTCCTTCCCCAGAGGTTAGGTCAGGATCTTCCACCATTTCATGAACTTAACCAGCATGACTTCTCAGATGGATGTGGTCCACCTTGGGAGCATGGTGTCCGTTTCAAACAGCTTGAATTCCTTGCTAAAGACAGAAGTTTTTGATCCAGGTAGCCAGGAGTCAAATATTGATGCTTACCTGTTTGAGGTTGAACATTGTCTTCTTGACTTACGTTTTCCTTCTGATCGTGAGAAGTTGAGGCTTATTTGGAAAACAACAGCTAACAGTGTTCATGTGTTCATAAAAACTCTTCCTCCAGAAATTAGTGACAGTTATCCAGCTCTCTGCCAGGCTCTTAGAGAAGAGTACTACGTTTACAGAGATGAAGCCACTGCCACTATTAATGCTTTGACTGTTTTGCAAAAACAGTATGAACCTCCCAGAGACCATACCATCACCTTAATGGGGCTGGTATTCACAGGACAATCCTTAACAGACCGAAATATTATTTGATAAAATATTAAAATATTAATATTAAAATATTAATATTAAATATTACATAATATTCTCTGGTTCATATTTACAACAATCACCTACAGGATACAACATGAAAATGTATCAACCGCTTTCTCCAGACCTCTACTCACCATCGCCGCTATTCATGGCTGAGTCTGTAGACGCTAATGTCCCGCCTGAAGACATGAAGGTGGTCGTGGAGGATGAGGCAGCTACCAGCTACTCACCCTCTACCGAAGCCCCTACACAAACCCTGGAACTGATGGAGGACCCTCAGCCTTCAGCGGAGGATGAGAGTAATCAGGGGGACGAAATTGACGGTTGGTTCTCAACCACCCTCATCAATACGTTGAAAACAGCAATACTTCATTTATTCAACATAACCTCTTTGAACTATCTCAGAGAAACCTGCTATGGGTGCATAACAAACCACCCAAGCCAGCGTCAGCACCAATGCCTGGAGGTATTGGGGGAGGATTATTACCAAGTCAACTTTCAACGTATTGTACGACGACTCGTAACCCCCAAACTCGTTCCTGCTATTCAGAATCTTCTGGTACTTCGACGCATACAAGCGGATGATTTCAGAGTGAAGACAGAGACAGTTTTATATGAACTGAAATCGGTACAAGGCATCCACAGTGCAATAGCGCACGTTTATGATCGCATGGTTGAAGAGAAACACCTCAAACAACTTAAGTCTGTTTCAGAGTGCTACGGACTGACAAACTGATCTCACATGTTTGATGACTTGTTGTATCATTTTTAGTATTCCAGTACTTTAATTAATTTGCATTATATGATTTTTCTTTGGTGGCACTGTTGCCTTGCAGCAAGAAGGTCCTGGGTTCGATTCCCGACCGGGGGTCTTTCTGCATTGCATGTTCTCCCCGTGCATGTGTGGGTTCTCACCGGGTACTCCGGCTTCCTCCCACAGTCCAAAGACATGCCTGTTAGGTTAATTGGTCACTCTAAATTGCCCTTAGGTGTATGAATGAGTGTGTGCATGGTTGTTTGTGTGTTGCCCTGCGATGGACTGGCGACCTGTCCAGGGTGTACCCTGCCTCTCGCCCATAGACTGCTGGAGATAGGCACCAGCTCCCCGGCGACCCACTACCCACTATGGAATAAGCGGTAGAAAATGACTGATGACTGACTGATTTTTCTTCTTTTTTTTCTTCTTTTTACTATTAAATACATTTAAAGTGGGAACATATTAACCTTTCCCAAAAGTGTTGTTTAAAAGCTAGTAGTGTTTGAATTAATCTGAATTAATCTGCATTTTATCTGATTTTTTTTCTTTTTACTATTAAATACAAAAATTTAAAAAAAGGGATAAATTTACCCTCCGGTGTGTTTTTTTCTCATTATTTAACAAGTAATCGTCAGAGTGAGCATAAGGCAGAGATGGCAGGAAGATGGCTGATGAAGAAAGTATATTATAGCCCTTCAAATCCGGGAAGTTTTGGGGGTGTAGATAGGCTGAGGAGGGTTATGCAAGATGAAATGGGAAAGAAGGTTGCGGTTGAAAAAGTTAAAGATTTTTTATCAGGAGAAGATACCTATACTCTCCATAAACCTGCAAGAATAAAGTTCCCGAGAAACAGAGTTTTTGTCACCAGACCATTAAGACAGTTCCAGGCTGATCTCTGTGACATGCAAGCTCTGGCCAAGGAAAATAATGGTTATAATTATTTATTAACCGTCATTGACATCTTTTCAAAAAGGGCGTATGTACGAGTTTTGAAGAGGAAAACAGCCGCTGAGGTGGTAAAGGCATTTGAATCAGTTTTTAAAGAAAGTCAGATCCCCAAAAAACTTCAGACAGATGCCGGTAAAGAATTTTTTAACAAGAAATTTAAGGTTTTAATGGAGAAACACGGCGACAGCGAGTGAAGCAAAAGCTTCAGTGGTCGAGAGATTTAACCGCACATTAAAAACAAGGATGTGGAGATATTTTACAGCTAACAACACCCGGCGGTACGTCGATGTCCTGCAAAACCTAGCTAGAAGCTACAACCATACCTACCACTCCAGCATTAAAATGAGACCTATTGAAGTGACCCCAGAAAATACCTTTCAAGTGTTTCAGAATCTGTATGATGTCAAGTCCAACAGATATTGCAAGGACTCAGTGACAACGTTTAAACAAGGGGATCTTGTCAGAATATCCAAGGTCCGTGGAATGTTTGACAAAAAATACGAACAGAGTTGTACGGATGAAGTGTTTACAGTGTATGAGCGGATAACCCGATCTCCTCCTGTATACAAACTCAAAGATTTGGATGGAGAATGGAGAACTTCAAAAAGTAAAAATATTTAAGGACAAGATGTATCAAGTGGAAAAAATATTAAATTGACGTACGGTCAAAGGAGTCAAACAGGTTTTTGTAAGCTGGAAAAACTGGCCTGAGAAATTCAACAGTTGGATCAGGTTTGATGAACTTCGAAACGTATAAAAAAGGTTTGCACTAAACCTCACAGTTGACACAGCATCATGAACCGTCAGGTAGAGGATGATGGCTTTTACATTACCCTTCCCTCTAACGCTAGCATGGAAGTGTTTAAAAATAATACCAGTTCGAGTTTCCGTGTAAATTTAGCTCAACATATTGATTTAGAAGGCCAATGGATGGTTGCATTAGCAGAAATTTCATACCCTCATACATGGCATAATTTACCGGATTATGATGCCTACTTTGAATGGAGGAAGGTTGGTGATGTGGAGATCAATACGCAAAGGATCAGAAGTGGCTACTATAACAGCGTTATTCAACTCGAGACAGAGATGGAACTGTTTTTCAAAAAAATGAACTCGAGTATCCGCATTAAATTCAGCAAAGTTCAAAAGAGATTTGCATTTCAAGCAAGCGGTCCGTATGAAATACGCTTCTTCAACACTCTGGCTTATATGATGGGCGTGAAACCAGGGGAATGGATTCATGTTTCTGAACCAAAACTGGCTCCTTTTCCGGCGGATATAAAGGCTGGTTTCTATCACCTATACTGTTACAGCGACGTGGTCAGCCCACAAATAGTAGGTGACACTTTTGCACCTTTACTGCGGGCCGTCAAAGTACAAGGTGACTTCAGTGATATGGTTACTCTGACGTTTAACCCCGCCCACTACCTTCCAGTCTCCAGAAGACATATTGAAAATATCAATATAGAAATTAAATCGGACCAAAACGTTCCTGTAAATTTCGTCTACAGAAAGACCGTCATAAGACTACACTTCAGACCGGTGATATCACAACGTAGCCTGAGATACATTTTATTTGTATAAACTATTCCAGAGATATGTATATAACCTCTAAGATTGATTGGTTATCATTCATATTACGCTGGTCATTCAACACTGCATCAAGCAGGCAAGAGAGAACATGGCACAGCTAAGTCTGAGACGTGATCCAAATCGCTTTGTAAATGACTGTGTAAGTCAATCAGGCGGTAATCTGCCAGGTTTTTATGGGGCTCCGGTAATGTACGGACGCGGAATTGGATCATTATTTTCAAAATTATTCCGCTTCGTATCCCCTCTGGTTAAAAAAGGATTTGCTATTGCAAAACCCCATCTTAAAACAGCTGCATCAAATATCGCTTCGGATGTCATCGGTAGAGCCGTGAGTAAAATGAGTGGTTCTACACACACCGAAGGTCAAGAAGGTTCAGGAATTATGGTTTTATCCAAAAGACCCAGAACAAGACCCCCTGGTGATCGTTTAAGGATGGTTAAAAAACAACGACAAACACAAAAAAGGAGATCAGTCGCAGCTGACAAACGAAGAGGAAGGAAGTCTTCCGCAAGTTTTGATATATTTAAATAATGGCTCTTTTACATAACAAATCATCAGAGTGCACGCTGGCAGAGCTGGACTTATTTTCTGCCCCGATGACGCAGCTATCGATCGAAGATAAAATTTACACCGAGATCCAGCCTTTATCAGTAATCACCAATGGAGGCCCGATCGAGTTTTTCATTCCAGGAGATGGAGAAAAGTATCTGGATCTCAACGATACGCTGTTGCATCTCAGAGTGAAAATTACTAACGAGGATGGAACAAACCTGCCGGATGATGCACCTGTAGGGCTCATCAACTACCCGTTAAACACCATCTTCAGTCAGTGTGATGTCAGTCTCGGAGATCGATTGATTTCACAATCCAGCGCTACACATCAGAATCAGAATCAGAATCAGAATCAGAAAAGCTTTATTGCCAAGTACGTTTTTGGACATACAAGGAATTTGTTTTGGCGTAGTCGGTGCAATACAGTACAAATTAAACAGTATAAACATATCTACAATATAATATAAATATATGTGCACAGTTTTAAGTGAGTGAGAGTAAATATAGAGCAGTATAAGATGCAAGAGCAATACAACAGTGCAGGTGATCATTGTGCAAGTATGGCAGTGCAAGTAAAGCAGGAGTCCAAGCTGAGCGTTAATGTAACGCATAGAGTTACAAGTTACGGGTGTCCTGTCAGCAAAAAAAGAGGGGGTGTGGGTGAAAGGGAGAGTGTCAGGGTGGTTTCCGGGCTTTGTTGACCAGGCTGGTGGCAGATGGGAAAAAAATCCATATAGAGCCATTATTGAGACATTGTTAAACTTTTCTGAGGATTCTTTAAAAGCCAGTTTAGTTCTGGTCTTTTTTATAAAGACACAGCCGGGGCTCTGAACTCTATTGTTATAACTAGCGGCCCTAACCAAGGTCTTAACAGCAGAGCAGGCTTTACGGCAAATTCTAGGGAGGTGCATCTCCTAGGCCCCCTGCATGCAGACATATTTTTCTGTGAGAGACTTCTTTTAAACTCTGTTGACCTTAAAATTAAACTTACAAGAGCCAACGATGCCTTTTGTCTCATGGCAGCAAGAGACTCCACTTATAAACTTAGGATATTAGGAGCCTCTCTTTTCATCAAAAAAGTTACCATCCCTCCAGCTGTACGACTGGGTCACGCTTCAGCTTTAATGAAAGCAAATGCTCTGTATCCACTTTCACGTGTGAATGTAAAAACATATTCCATCCCTGAAAATTCAAGGGTATGCAACCAAGAGAATCTTTTCTTAGGCATCTTCCCCAAGTATGTGGTGATTGCATTACTGGATCATGACGCTTTTACAGGAACACGCGATCTCAATCCATTTGACTTTAATCATTTTGATATGGAATATTTAGCTTTGTGTAAGGATGGCAGACAAATTCCAGTTAAGGCCTTCCAGCCCAATTTTAACCAAGATAATTCAGTGAGAGAGTATTACAACTTGTTTATGGCTACAGGACGACATCTAAAAGATCTTCCGCTGAGTATAACATGTCAGGAATTTAATCAAGGATACTCTCTATTCGCATTTAATCTTTACCCGGGTGAGGACACAGATGCTCTATCTCCAGTTTCCAGTGGGAATTTAAGACTGGAAATGCATTTCAGAAACCCGTTGCCTCATACCACCTCGCTGATCCTCTACGCTGTTATGACTCTATTTTAGAGATTGATTCAAAGAGGCGTGTGCTGGTGGATTATTATTAATCTAATCAGACATGAATAATCATGAAATTGAGAACCTGCTGCCTGACATGATGACTTACTTTGTTTTGGGCACGTACACAGTAGAGGCTGACATTTTTTCGGGAGTCCCACGGGTCACGGGATTCCCACGGGAAACCCGCGGGATGGGAGACAGCATCAGTAAAGATCACGTGATTGGGACGGTACAGGATAAAAAATGAACGGGAGCAGACGGGAGCAGGAGCTAACCAATAGGAGGGAAAATAAACTAGGATCAATTGTCTTTGGAAATGTAAAACTGAGACTTTGTTATAAACTTTAAGAAAAAAAAAACTTGGATCGACGCCGCCATTGTGTAGTTTTTTTTTCCAGGAAGCCTATACTATAATGCGAGTCAAACGAACTACACGACCCACAAGCCAACAGTGCTTCTGATCGATGTTTTCCACCTGCGTTCAGAATGGAGGGAACAAACGCAGGTGGAGAACTGGACGTGGTAAAATTGGATTTGTAACGTAAAGTCAGAAGTAAGGACTTATCTATTAAACTCATAGAGCTCACAGGAAAGTCGCAAATATTACCGAACTTCAGGAGAGTTGAATGTAGCGGTTTTTACACGCAGTCTGCTGCTTGTAAACGTGTTTAGTTGTAATCAAGTTCACCAGTGATTCAGGGACACTAGTAAAACAGATTCTGGATTAAATCAACCCTGCATCTCTTCATTCATCAAACCAAAAGTACCATCATGTGTCAAGTCTCATCTGACCAACAAAATTGCTGCATGTGCACTAAAGATTTAAGAGGTAAGGTACGGAAGCCCGTGAGGGGACATGGGGAAATGTATTTCTTTCAACAGCACAGATGATAAACTGCTCATAAAACAAACACTGATATGTCATTGATATGGTTTATTTGTCATATGCAGGTTAACACGCAGTAAACAATGCGATAAAATGCTTTGGATAAGAAGAACCGTTCAAATCACGATAAAAACAAAAACACTAATGGCGTACAAAAAAAAGTACACATCATGCAGCAGTAATAAGGAAATAAAGTGTCACAGATGTGGTTTCGTGCAGTTTTATGGTCCAGAGTTCAGTAGTTTGACAGCTTGTGGATAAAAACTGTCTTTTAGTCTGATTGAAGATAATTTTATTTAAGGTTGATTTCAAAATAAAAGTAAATAAATTTCAAAACGGGTGTAGTTTTTGTTCCATTTTTGCAGTTATCTGGTTTGGAAACTATCCCACAAAGTATTGCGAAATAACGCAAAGACTATTGCGTGGGGACACAAAAGAGAAAACAATTCCCCCATGTCCCCTCGCGGACTCCGTATAGAAAGGCTTCATCAAGGGAAATATTAAATAAATATGTTGTGAAATAGAAATTTTTTTTATGTACCATTAAATGTACAATTTATTTAATACATCATTAAATATTAAGTGTACCACTAATTATGTCATGTCGTCTTTAAAATTATACTTAATTATTCAGTGGCATATTTAATTGCATTATAGTTCATTTCATGATATAATGGTACATTTATTGTTTCTAATGATGTATTAAATAAATAAATGGTACCTTTAATTTAATGGCACATTTAATGTTACATTTCTTTCATGTTACATTTACTTCACTTATGGAACATTCACAACATTTATTTATTTAATGATGATTTTATTGTATTAATTTTGTCCAGTTTGACCCTCCATTCTTGATGCCTGTATAGGAGGTCATGTCAGAATTTAAATCAGGTGTTCTGGAGCAGACACATATCTAAATCTTACAGGGAAGGGGTCCCTGAGGACCAGAGCTGTGAACCATTGAGGTACAGTTTCTAAATTATGAAGGTAATGTTGGCCTTCTGTTCAACAAGTACAGTTCTCTTGCTGGGTGCATTTTTCTTCCGTTTCAGCAACTTGAAACATAAAAGTAATGTCATTGTTCAAAGGAAACAGTCACTTAATAAATGAGTAAAATACAACTATGTACATTTTGTTTATTCAACTAAGATAGGCATGGTCTGTTTCCTTGTTTAATATTTTATTATTTCTTCATTATTATTCTTTTTATTTTAACTGGCCTTCACTACAGCTAAAAACAGGGACCTAACTGGTCCTTCAAAGAAAGAAATTGCCAAAAGGCTAAATGAAGAAAACAAAAATGGGAGTGGCACAGGAGTGGGAGTCATTCTGAATGGGAGCGGGATGGGAGTGGGAGTCAATTTACCAGGAGTGGGATGGGACAGGATTTTTTTCGTTATGCTGGCCTGGGATTGGGATGGGACAAGACATTTTTCTGTGGGAGCGGGATGGGACAGGAGAGAAAATCCACTCCCGTGTCACCTTCTAGTACACAGCAGGCCACTGGTGAGGAAGTATCCCCATTCTCAGTCTGAAATGTTCTGGGCAGGTAGGCGTGAAATCGATGAGTAAATATCCATAAGCTTCTCTCGTCGCATCTTCAAAACTCTCCAAGAAGAGACCCTTTTGAGATGGAAACATTTGGCGGGCCAGTATATTCAGCTGGAGTTTATCTCTTGGGTTTTTAAACAACACCATATAATTAGCGTTCAGGCTGATGGTGTGACTGTACTTTCCCTGATGAAATACATTCTGAGTCAACATCGTGACGCTCATATTACGATGGTGACGAAACTGGGTAAAGACTTTCATCACGTTTTCATCATCTGAGGCTTGAGCAATAACATCGTCTAGAATAATCAGATGATTCTGATCAGGAGGAAACAGGTTTTCATCTTCAAAAGAATGAGGCAATCCTTCCACAAAGGTAATATTTTTATTCATCTTCTGCAATTCAGCATACATGGGTTGAAAAGAAGTGTAAATCCATACAATATTTTCAGGTGCAACATCCATGACATGATTACAATTTTGCAAAATACTTTTTACAAAGAAAGTTTTCCCGCAGCCGCTGGGTCCAACTATCATACATGAGAAAGGTGCTCTAAATCTAGGATCAAAATCAATCTCCTGTAAATCCATGGAATGTTTTTATTTTTTATTTTTATTGTTATTATTGTTTTTTTTCCTTCTTCTTCTTAAGCTCTAATAACCAAAAGGCAGAGTTGTCCCGTCAGAAAAAAGACGTCTCTTATCATAGACCAATCGAAACCTTTTACGAAATGTTGCGTTTGTCAAGCAGAATCTCTTTTTATCCCTCCTGATCGTGTGCTGAGGAATTTCAATGACACCATCACCTGACCTCTGTAAGTAGCCCTCGACCAGCCCTTTGATGCTGTCCAAATTGACCCTCTCGCTGCATTCATGCGTTTGAGTGATGCCTTTAGCACGTATCACTACTTTTTTACGGTTTTTAGTTTGGTTTGCAAAACTCTTGGGTCCTGTTGATGCAAACTCCGAAATGCTGTCACCATCTAACTCATCAGTAAGATCAACCAGATAATTTCCAAGTTCCAAAGGAGTTTCACCACTTTTTGTCACATAAATCAAACTGTCCGTGTCAATATAAATCAATCTGTCCTGTAACTTCTCCATGCTGCTGAGAAGTTTTAAACATGCATAAGCGGTGGTGAATGCTGCAATAAAGACATTGTTTACCTTGCTTGGGGGAGAGATGACACGTTTACTGAAATTCCACTGCACTACACACATTTCAGGGTTGAAAAAATGAAAGTAGTTCCCTCTATATTTACTCGAGAACATGAAGCTGAAAAATTCATCAGGGTTAACTGTGGTCTGAGACAGATCACTTCTTTGCGCAAATTTCCCCCAAAAACTGTTTAAACACAGTTTTGCCACCTGCCTTTTGGCAGGATTCATCTCGATTTTCTCAGGGTCTAATTGGATACCCTGATGGAGTTTGTAGTCTCTTACATACTTTGACTTGCTCTCCTGATCCATTGCTTCAGACGGGTAGCCTGAAGCCTCCAGCTTACCTTTCAGGAAGGTGTTGATATACCCTTTAAAGATTGTGTCACTGCTCTTTTCAAAATGCCACGCCTCTGTGATTTTAGCAAGCCGATAACCACACTGCAACGCTTTACAAAACTCTACACTCACCCACACACCTGTCAGAGCTCTGTCCTCATCATTATGCATGCAGGGACCTGACTGGTTATTTATTTCAGCGCATGTGCGAGAGAGTGAACACAAGTTTACCTTGGGATGTTCTGTAAGGTAAAACAGGGAACAACAGGTCACGTGGTGGGTAGACCACAGCTTTGATTATTCCGAAGTAGCTGCTGGGGTCATCAAAATCTTTGCATATGATGGTGGGGTGACCGAGGGGAAAAACGCAGTTGGCGTTTACATAAGGGTACAGAGATGTGTAATCCACATAATGTACAGTTTCACCCAGCCCTGCTGTGTACCTAAGTCTCATAGCGCAGGTGCGTCCACCATACAGAGCATCCCGGGGTGATAACGGTTCGGGTGCGTTAACTTTCTCAAGAAAGTTGATCACCCCCGGGTGTTTTTTTTTTCATTTCAGTCCACTCATGCTCCCAGATGACCTCAAGACGAAGGCCGTACACAGTTTGGAGCACCTTGCTTCCCTCGACTGTCGCGGCGTAAAACTGTTCAAATGCGACCCCTCTCAACGGACACTTCTCATGAGGCATGTAACACTTTTTACAGCCGTGGAAAAAACAGCCGTAAAATTCAAACGCAACTTTGACACCGTTAATTTCTACATACCCATCCACAGTATATGGGCCGATTTTCTTTTCACCCCTATTTAATGCATGCTCGATAAATATGGTTCTGCTGTCTGCAATCCAGCCGAGCCATTGAATGGACACGCTGGAGAACGTTTTACTGCTACGTCTGTAATCCAGAGGTGAGGGGATGGCTAAGGTTTTTGGAGGAAGGAAATTGGTTACAAAATCCTTCATGCACGCAGATGCTATCGTGATGCATTTAAACGGATCCAGACTTGTCTTCTTAAAGAACTCGTCTCTGAATTTTAAGCATACTTGAGAAAGAATTTCAACGTCATTTTTACATTAAATAGCTTCTTTCTTAAAGTCAAAGACCTCTTTGCTCGCTTCTCTGTACCAGCTGTTAAACACCTGTTGTTCTTGAAGACTCATGCGTTCTACAGCGTAGCAGGATGATGCAGGATATGACCCCACGTACCGGAGGCGCTCTTCGGAGGAGAATAGGTGGGGGAAAAAACCCTTGCTTTGATCGGTAAAGCCTAACGCTTTTGGCATGGCACTCAACTTCATACACATGAAGGACAGGCTATCAATGTATTTTAACCTGTAATCAGGGTCGGTTAAGCAGAGAACTTGACTTCCTAGCATGATGAGATGAGGTTTAATACCTAACTGCAGCATAGCTGTGAGAATCAGGTAGCTGTCATACCCACGCGCGTTGTGCGCTATTAAGGTGAAGCCTCTGTACATCGGCCTCCTTAAATAGAGAAGAAATTTTTGGGTGCAGTCTAACCCATAAGCGTGCCATTCATCACCTTTCAATGTTTTAGCACAGACCGGAAAGGGGGTGTGCACGCCGCTCTCATTGATGAAGCATTCAAAATCATAAAAAATCAGTTTATCATCAAGCTGGTTAATTGCACTGCAAGGCTGAATGTAACACTTATGATCATCGCATGTAATGTCTAGGCCGGGAGGTATATTTTCACCGCAAATACAGCATTTTACATGACACAGGTGTGGTTTATTCGGTTTACTGATTGGAATAACGTATATCCTTTTGCATATTTTACCAAGTTTTACCAACTCACAGTCACTCATAGGTCTGTCAGCATTATTTCTGTTGCGCGGTTCCCTGTGTCTGCTGAAAAATGAAGAATTACAACAGATTCTTTGACAGCCTGCACAGGTTACAGGATTGCTAATTTCTTGCATACATTTATATGTTTGACACACTGGACAATAACCTTCACAATCGTGTGTGTTATATTTCCATCATCAGTAACAGTAAATGTGACGTGACAATTGAGATTTTCACCCACTAATTCCAGCTGCACAACGTCGTTACATCTGGTTAAAGATCTTGCGGCGTCGGCTAATTCAATGAGAATACGCATGATGTTTGTATAGAATGCAGCTAGATCTGGAACGTTACCCGGACAGGGCGGCGGGATGGTAAAAGGTCTCCTTATTTCATGGTTATTAAAACGTTCACGTTCAACAACCGCTGGAGGATCTCGCCCTATTTGATCAGAACTGACTGCTACCTCCTGATTGAAATTACCCCCATGCTGATCAGCATTGTGTGATGTTGAAGGATTTTGATGACTGTCAGGTGGAGACGTTGTATTTAAATTTTCATGAATCTGGTCTAATAAGTTTAAATTTTGGTCAGGTGGAGACGGTCTGTTTAAATCTTCAAGAGCCTGATCGATTAAGTTTAAAAAGTCACCGTGCTGATCTTCATTGTGGTTGTTAACAAGAGATGCTTCATCCTCTAAAACATGTGCAGCTATAGGGATTTTGTTAAGCTCAGTTACTACATTTTTTATTTCATCCAGGGCAAGTCTGATTTGGTTATCCATTTACAGGGGTTTGACAATGAAACTGAAACACCTGGTTTTAGACCGCAATAATTTATTAGTATGGTGTAGGGCCTCCTTTTGCGGCCAATACAGCGTCAATTCGTCTTGGGAATGACATATACAAGTCCTGCACAGTGGTCAGAGGGATTTTAAGCCATTCTTCTTGCAGGATAGTGGCCAGGTCACTACGTGATACTGGTGGAGGAAAATGTTTCCTGACTCGCTCCTCCAAAACACCCCAAAGTGGTTCAATAATATTTAGATCTGGTGACTGTGCAGGCCATGGGAGATGTTCAACTTCACTTTCATGTTCATCAAACCAATCTTTCACCAGTCTTGCTGTGTGTATTGGTGCATTGTCATCCTGATACACGGCACCGCCTTCAGGATACAATGTTTGAACCATTGGATGCACATGGTCCTCAAGAATGGTTCGGTAGTCCTTGGCAGTGACGCGCCAATCTAGCACAAGTATTGGGCCAGGGGAATGCCATGATATGGCAGCCCAAACCATCACTGATCCACCCCATGCTTCACTCTGGGCATGCAACAGTCTGGGTGGTACGCTTCTTTGGGGCTTCTCCACACCGTAACTCTCCCAGATGTGGGGAAAACAGTAAAGGTGGACTCATCAGAGAACAATACGTGTTTCACATTGTCCACAGCCCAAGATTTGCGCTCCTTGTACCATTGAAACCGACGTTTGGCATTGGCATGAGCGACCAAAGGTTTGGCTATAGCAGCCCGGCCGTGTATATTGACCCTGTGGAGCTCCCGACGGACAGTTCTGGTGGAAACAAGAGAGTTGAGGTGCACATTTAATTCTGCCGTGATTTGGGCAGCCATGGTTTTATGTTTTTTGGATACAATCCGGGTTAGCACCCGAACATCCCTTTCAGACAACTTCCTCTTGCGTCCACAGTTAATCCTGTTGGATGTGGTTCGTCCTTCTTGGTGCTATGCTGACATTACCCTGGATACCGTGGCTCTTGATACATCACAAATACTTCCTGTCTTGGTCACAGATGCGCCAGCAAGACGTGCACCAACAATTTGTCCTCTTTTGAACTCTGGTATGTCACCCATAATGTTGTGTGCATTTCAATATTTTGAGCAAAACTGTGCTCTTACCCTGCTAATTGAACCTTCACACTCTGCTCTTACTGGTGCAATGTGCAATCAATGAAGACTGGCTACCAGGCTGGTCCAATTTAGCCATGAAACCTCCCACACTAAAATGACAGGTGTTTCAGTTTTATTGTCCAACCCCTGTATATGAGCATAAGAAAAATCAAACAAACCAACAGAAAAAAAACCCCAAAAAAACCAAAACAAAACACAGTGATCAGTTCAGTTTAAAATCACCTTGATGTCACCAAACTGCTTCTGTAACAGAATCTGACATGCTGCCAGAAGCGTTAACGAAGAGGCCTTATTCCGATGGTCCCGTGCTGCTGCTTGAGAGGCCTTCTTGCTGCGACGTTCCTGTCCGGGTCTGGATCGGATCTGTCCTACCATTAACGTTACCTCTGTAAAAGAGAATGAACAACAAAACAAATATATATATTGAAATAAACAAATTAAAGCTGAAAAAAAAAGGGGGAATTCAAATTAATTCAGTAGGTAAGAATTAAATGTACCGCTCATTAAGGCTCTCACAAGCGTTGCTCTGGTATGCAGAGCAGAGAGTCGCTGTCTTTTGGCTGGTGTTAAATATTCTGTAAAATCAAAATAAAATAAAGTTACGCAGCACAGCGCTCATAAATAAATGATAATAATAGTTTTAAAATAAACGAGTTTTTTTTTAAGGGAGGAAGTGAATTCCTATAACTTTATTACATGTAGGTTTATAAACGAATTTTGAAATACTATAACTTACTCCGGGGACGTGTCTGTGCGATAAAACCTCCAGATTTCGCTTCTTGTTGTATGGGACTGATGCGCTTGTGTGAAACACTGCCTTGATCTTTGAAAAGCAACCTTCTGGTGGACGGCTTCAGTGTCGCATCTTTGGGTGCATCTGTAAACAGATTTATATGATATTTTATTGAACTATGCTTAAAATACATATATATATATATATTGTTGTTTTTTATTTATTTTCACCCACGTTGCTGCTCGACAGCTGATGGCAGTATTCCAAGTTCGGCTTTAGTTTGCTTGATCACATCAGCTGGTGCTGCTGCTTCTTTCAGAGATACGTTATCTGTCGAATCTGTAAACAGTTTTTATCTGAGGTTTAAAACAAGTATCTAATAATTACACATTCACTCTCAAAGAAAACAAGTAGTTTTTAGGGCTTACTTTCTGGCCCGGGAGCAGCTGGTAACTTATCCGGTGTGTTTTCAGGGGAAATTATGATAATTTGCGGAGGGGTATTTAACGATTCAGATTTTAATTCTTTGTTAGAAGAAAGTTCAGATGTTGTCGGGTTCTCATTTTTGAAGATAATCCGCCTTCTCAACTTTGATTGTCGGGGGGAAGGCCGATTCCTGCCGCTGATCCCTCCAACTTGATCATTCGGGTTTACCTCTCTCATCAAATCTATAAATTTGTTCAATGTTAGCTGATTTATTCGTTAACTATAAAATATTGATGCATATAACATTACTTACCATATTCTGATTGAGTCAAGATGAAATCCTCAAGGTCATCAGTGGTGGGTTCTAAGACAAAGAAACAATATATATATATATATATATATATATATATATATATATATATATATATAAACAATATTAGAGAACATTCACATGCATTTAATGATTTCTTAAAGAATACCTACTTCTAAAGATGACATTGTACTTCTGAGAATCATTAGAAGCAGATTCAACAATTTCTTCGTTTCCTGAAATATGTACCGACATTTTTTTTTCTTGTCAGTACTGGTATTTTCAATGTCACAAATTTAAACTAGAGTTCTACTAGTATTTTTCAGTGTAACAAGTTTAAACCTTTTTTAGCTGTAGCAGACTTGATGCTGATGAGGATGTAGGCAACTCTGAGGTCTCTGTGACTACTGTGAAACTAAACCTGTTTTTATTGCCAACACACTGAAATGCAAAAAAAGAGGTCCAATTACCGTATTGGCTATTCATTGCACTGTTTCTTGTGGACATAACTCAGTGAGCTCTGACAATGGAAAGCCGTGTCTATAAACTTTACCAAAATTAAAAACAAGAACTTCCTTTTAGAAGCACGAACAGGTCCTTCTCAAAATATTAGCATATTGTGATAAAGTTCATTATTTTCCATAATGTAATGATGAAAATTTAACATTCATATATTTTAGATTCATTGCACACTAACTGAAATATTTCAGGTCTTTTATTGTCTTAATACGGATGATTTTGGCATACAGCTCATGAAAACCCAAAATTCCTATCTCACAAAATTAGCATATCATTAAAAGGGTCTCTAAACGAGCTATGAACCTAATCATCTGAATCAACGAGTTAACTCTAAACACCTGCAAAAGATTCCTGAGGCCTTTAAAACTCCCAGCCTGGTTCATCACTCAAAACCCCAATCATGGGTAAGACTGCCGACCTGACTGCTGTCCAGAAGGCCACTATTGACACCCTCAAGCAAGAGGGTAAGACACAGAAAGAAATTTCTGAACGAATAGGCTGTTCCCAGAGTGCTGTATCAAGGCACCTCAGTGGGAAGTCTGTGGGAAGGAAAAAGTGTGGCAGAAAACGCTGCACAACGAGAAGAGGTGACCGGACCCTGAGGAAGATTGTGGAGAAGGGCCGATTCCAGACCTTGGGGGACCTGCGGAAGCAGTGGACTGAGTATGGAGTAGAAACATTCAGAGCCACCGTGCACAGGCGTGTGCAGGAAATGGGCTACAGGTGCCGCATTCCCCAGGTCAAGCCACTTTTGAACCAGAAACAGCGGCAGAAGCGCCTGACCTGGGCTACAGAGAAGCAGCACTGGACTGTTGCTCAGTGGTCCAAAGTACTTTTTTCGGATGAAAGCAAATTCTGCATGTCATTCGGAAATCAAGGTGCCAGAGTCTGGAGGAAGACTGGGGAGAAGGAAATGCCAAAATGCCAGAAGTCCAGTGTCAAGTACCCACAGTCAGTGATGGTCTGGGGTGCCGTGTCAGCTGCTGGTGTTGGTCCACTGTGTTTTATCAAGGGCAGGGTCAATGCAGCTAGCTATCAGGAGATTTTGGAGCACTTCATGCTTCCATCTGCTGAAAAGCTTTATGGAGATGAAGATTTCATTTTTCAGCACGACCTGGCACCTGCTCACAGTGCCAAAACCACTGGTAAATGGTTTACTGACCATGGTATCACTGTGCTCAATTGGCCTGCCAACTCTCCTGACCTGAACCCCATAGAGAATCTGTGGGATATTGTGAAGAGAACGTTGAGAGACTCAAGACCCAACACTCTGGATGAGCTAAAGGCCGCTATCGAAGCATCCTGGGCCTCCATAAGACCTCAGCAGTGCCACAGGCTGATTGCCTCCATGCCACGCCGCATTGAAGCAGTCATTTCTGCAAAAGGATTCCCGACCAAGTATTGAGTGCATAACTGTACATGATTATTTGAAGGTTGACGTTTTTTGTATTAAAAACACTTTTCTTTTATTGGTCGGATGAAATATGCTAATTTTGTGAGATAGGAATTTTGGGTTTTCATGAGCTGTATGCCACAATCATCCGTATTAAGACAATAAAAGACCTGAAATATTTCAGTTGTGCAATGAATCTAAAATATATTAATGTTAAATTTTCATCATGATATTATGGAAAATAATGAACTTTATCACAATATGCTAATATTTTGAAAAGGACCTGTATTAGCAATGAGAAACCAGCAAACTTTGATATACATCAGGCCCTGGGGGTCTCACCTGTTCATGAACCTATGTATTGACTATTTTGGAGCGGGGGGTTCAGAGAGTTCTAATTACTTTATTGCCCTGTGTCACACACTTGGTCAGGAAATTGAATCAGAAGGCCGAGGATGATGTTGACTGGGAGTTCAGTTACAGAATAACATTTGCTCTAAGATGAAAAAAAAAAAAGTTTTAGAAAAGCTACAGGTAACTAAAATTATCATTCCTTTTCCTAAAATGGAGTCTCTCATTATTCAAAACAAACACATCATTGCTAGAGTCAATTTATAACTTGGAAACAGTATACAGAGGGATCGTAAAGTTTTTCTGTTAATTTCATATTTGTCTTACCTCTTTCTCCTGGTTTCCAGTCTGTTGATGCAGAAGTGGAAGGTTTGCTCGTTCTACCAATGTAGTGAAGCACAATCTTTATTTACTTTTTTAGGTCTTTTTTTTTTTTGAACTGATTTAGACTGGCTCATATATTCAGCAAATAGGTCCTGCTGTAAAGCAAAATGAACTTACAATTCTGTCAGGTTACACAGTTTATTTTATTAGGATTTCATGTGACAGGCCAGCATTAAGTTGATTAAACCTTTAAAAATATAAAAGGATGCATGTCTTTTTTAGATGTATTAACGCCTGAAAACATACGGAAACATACAGATTATTAATAACACCCTAAAACACACCCCTGGGTTGTAATTGGTTCATTTAAGGCCTTCCCCGTAACACCCTTAAACACACCCCTGTATTATTATTGGTTCATTTAAGGTATCGCCCCTAATGACGACAACCAATCAGCATCCACGGTTACACCCCTCGGACACACCCCTCACACCACCTGCTCTCAATGCCCCATGACCTCCCTTAAGGTCAAAGGTCACCTGTCAAAAAGGTTGATTGAAGGGTGTATTTTAGTCTCTTGTATGGAATCAAACCAGCAGTTATGGCAAACAAATAATAATGTGACGCGGAGGGGGGTTTTGGGGAGGCCACTCCCCAAAGTATAGCTCAGCGTGACACAGGCAGTCATAAACTTCCTCCAAGCAAGGTTGTAAACCCAAGAAGACAAAGGGTGATAAACCTTTGGCGGCAAGCTAGTAACACGAGGTTGAAGACAAAGAAAATGGTTGATCTTCACCATAAGGTTATTATAACAGTCCAGTTTCACAGCACGCCTGAGCTCAGGCGTTAAAACAGCACAGCAAAACACACACACAGCTGGGAACACAGCAGTTTTCAGATGTCCGCAGCGAATCAAAGTTTCAATACAAGGTTGCATGCACATACAGTTTAGAACACATTAGACTATAAGTGGCGAATCTAATCGCGCCAAAACCTACTCTACCCTGCCCACGCTATTCCTAATAAAGAAATAAAAATAAAATAACAAGGATGGCTTATACTTGTTGAAGTTTTCCTTTCCGTCCTTTCCGTCCGCAGTTAAACTCCAAGAACAGCGGTCAATCTCCGTCCTCTGGCCTCCTTGGCGAAAGGGGAAAATATGATCTGACCGTCAGCAGTCGACTGGAACAAAACAAGGTTGGCAGTCCGTCTCCTTGAAACTCCTTGGTTTTTTTGGTTACATGTTAAACTCACGTCTGCGATCGGCAAAGTGAAAACTTACAAGCCTTCTTATTCCTGTAAGCTTAATTCGCTTAGTTTTCTCGTTGGACAACGAGGAGAATGAATTAAATCCACGTGGGACCTCTTCTCCAGAATGCTGCTTCAGTTGCGTGGCAACCGCTTCTAGGTCCCAAGCTGAAAGCAATGGTGGGGAGTCTCATAGTCCATTATATAGTTGCTGTGACATCGGAACTGGGACGCCCCCGTCTTATCAGCCACAGTGCCCGCTGGGATTTGTAGTAGCGGACTATACTGGGATACAAAATGGCCGAAAATGCCCGAAGGCCTTGTGGCGTCCAGCAATGTGCAAATGGTTGAGTATTCAGCAAAACCTGGTCCAACAGCTTGATGTCATTACAAAACTTGTCTAATGCTGACACCCGGAAGAGAAGAGTCGGCACAGATTAGGAAACAAACAAAACCAAGAAGAAGCTCTATTGGACCTTTCAAGCCTAAAGAACCTGTTGAAGATTCGGTTTCACTTTTGATGCTATAAATTTAATTTAAATGATTTTCTTCCAAATGTTCTATTTCTTTAAGGATGGTTCTTGTTTATTTGGCTTCAGAGTGATCAAACTGGGGAACTATCCAGCATCACGGGCCAGAAAAGATGGCCACTTACTCCTTTCAGCTTACAACCTTCAGACAGATCAAAAAGCTCTCATGCAGAGATTCCCGTCAGCGGTGAGAACCACAGTTAACAGCAACCCTGTCAATGTTGCTTCCTGGATGGGAACACAAAAAATAAAAAAAAGAATACAATTATAATATTACTGTAGGTTTAACTTGTTGGGTGTTGACTCTGCAGTTACCCAGTAGCTTTTATTAACTTGAATGTGGGACATGGATTTTAAGTTATTCTATTGTCCAATACATATAACACATAAATGAATCTTTCATGTTAAAAGCCACTTGCAACCTGTCCAGGGGTAACCTCCCATTTACTGCTGGAGACAAGCGGGACCCTTCCACAAAGACCCCCCAAATATTAAACATGCACAGAAAATGGATGGATGGATGGATGGATAGATAGACAGAGTCAATGCAGAAACAGAAGGACAATACAAAAAAGAGGTAGAATTTTTAAATGTGACTAGTAAAGAAAATGATAAAAAAAAAAAAGAAAATTAAAGGTGAAAACACTTGTTTTTCAATTACTGGATTGTAGAGAAATCAACAATAAATTTTCTTCCATCTTGTGATTGCTAATAATTGGACCTATTATCCTTGGAACAAAGCTCTTTTGGCTGTTCTTCTTTTACTAAAAACCATTTCTTCTTATAAATGGCAGGAGGTCAAAGTGAAGGGGGCATCTCCCAAAAATAAGAGCCCTGCTGCATCTCTTGCTAAACGTCTCTGAGGGGAGTGAGATAAGATACACTCTGTCAGCCATTCTCACAAGACGTTGTACAGCTCACCTGTCAGCTAAACTGTCAGACCATGAATCCGGTCAGGATAATCTCAAAAAGAAAGATGATGGGGATGGAGGGAGGAATTTTCACTTGCTTAAGTGTCCTGAAAAAGTGAATCTGCTGCTGAGCTTTTTGGTCAGGTGTGTGATTTTGAGATTCCAGAGCAGACCCTTGGAGATGTTGTCTCGCAACAATTTAGTGCAGCTGACCTTTCTCAGGTTCAACAGCTTTGTTGTATTGCTGTTTGTTTTCTTCAGTCTGGATAAGACTGTGTCAATGGCAAGGGATATTGTGGATCAGCAGAAAAGATGAGCAAATTATGCTTACTAGACTATAGAGCCTGTTCAACTGACATTGCAGTATATGAAAATCATGTGATTTTTGCTTATCTGCAAGTTAAGTGCAAGAGTTTTTTTGCTGTTAGTTGCTGTGTGATTTGTGTTGCAATTAGCAATAGCAAATTTCCTCAGGAATACATAAAATATAAATATGGTTATCGGATGTTTGGCATCTTGTTGTAAAAAACAGCCAGGGCAACAAATCAAATCTGCCTTCCTGCCAAGCAGATTGAGGCAATTCAAAAGGAAAATTGTGAGATGAAGAATTTTGTACTCTGACCACTCTTCCAGAACCCCATGTGAGGTCAGACACTAATGGTGAACAAGACGTATTGGCTTACAGTCTCCACTGTAATTTATCCTGAAGGTGTTATATCAGGCTGAGGTCAGGATTATTTGCAGATCAGTCAAGCTTTTTTACACAAACTTGCTCCTCCATGTCCTTATGGACTTTGCTTTGTGTGCTGATGTACAGCCATGTTGGAACAGGGAGGGGCCATCCCTAAAATGTTCCCACACGGTGAGGAGCATACAATCACCATAATCCCCTCTGCAACAAGCTACAGAAAACCAAGTTTTATTGTACTGACAACTGCTAAATCTCGACTTGTTCATTGGACTGCCATTCAGTGAGGCATGATTAATCATTCCAGAGTCCATAGCCGGCATGTTTTACTTTACCACTGCATCTGCTGTTTTGATTTGCGTAAGAAAGATCAGACAGATGGATGTCTGGACAGAGCCAATGACTTAAACATATTCTTCAATAGATTCAGTTCAGAAACAAGCTCAGCATCCTCCTCTCCTGCTCACAGCCAAACAGACATCCCACCCTCTTTTGACCCACAGCTTTTCTGTCACACCTCAAATGTTTTATCTTCCACCCCGGCCATGGACCTTCTGCTTCTACATGTTTGCCTTTAACCAAATAAGAAGATTGTGATGTTCTCTTTGCCTCCCCTTCCACCTGTGTGTCTGAAAAAGTCAGGTGAAGATGCAACTGGAAAGACTGAACAAGATTAAGGCTGCAGGTCCATATTGTGTCAGCCCAGAGTCCTGAAGGTCTGTGCAGAGCAGCTCTGGGGATTCTGCAGCACCTCTTCAACCTTAGCCTGGCCCAGAAGAAGGTTCCAGTGTTGTGGAAGACCTCCTGTCTTGTTCCGGTACCAAAGAAAACTCAGCCATCAGTCCTTAATGACTATAGACCTGTTGCCATGACATCCTACATCATTAAGGTCCTAGAGAGACTCCTGTTGGCCCACCTGAGTAAGCAAACAGTAAACCATCAGGACCCCCAGCAGTTGGCTTATCGCGGTGGAGTTGGAGTTGAAGATGCCATCAAACACCTGCTTCAACAAACCCACTGTTATCTGGACAAAGCCAGTAGCACTGTGATGATCATGTTCTTTGATTTCTCCAGTGCATTTAATACAATCCAACCTGATTTGATTTGTCAGAAACTCCAGAAGACTCAGGTGGAGGCCTCAACAATCTCCTGGATCAAAGACTACCTGACAAACAGACCACAGTTTGTCAGACTGAAGAGTTGTGTGTCTAACCAGGTAGTCAGCAGCACAGGAGCACCACAGGGGACTGTACTTTCACCATTCCTCTTCACTCTGTACACATCAGACTTCTAGTAGAAGACAGAGTCTGACATCTGCAGAAATACTCAGATGATTCTGCAGTTGTGGGGTGGATCAGAGATGGACAGGAAGATGAGTACTGGAAGGTGGTGAACCGCTTTGTGGCATGGTGTGGAAACAATCATCTCATTTTGAACGTGACTAAAACAAAGGAGATGATTGTAGATTTTAAGAGAAACAGGAATAAGTCAAAAACTATTTCCATCATGGGAGAAGAAGTGGAGGTGGTGGAGGAGTATAAATACCTCGGTGTTCACCTGGACAACAGACTGGAGTGGAGATGCAACTGTGAAGCCATCTACAAGAAGAGACAGAGCAGACTGTACTTCTTAAAGAAGCTTAGGTCTTTCAGTGTTTGCAGCAAGGTGCTGCATTACTTCTATAAGTCTGTTGTGGAGAGTGTGCTCTCTTCTGCCATCATCTGCTGGGGTAGCAGCATCAGAGCCAGGGACTTAAAAAAGCTCAACAAGCTGATAAAGAAGGCTGGCTCTGTTATGGGGACTCCTCTGGAACCTCTGGAGATCATTGTGCAAAGACGGATGCTTCATAAAATGAGGAACATTATGGAGAACCCTGAGCATCCTCTTCATGAGACTGTCCTACAACAACAGAGCGTCTTCAGTCAGAGGCTTCTTCAGATCTGCTGTTAGACAGACCGCTACATGAGATCCTTCCTGCTCACAGCCATCAGCATCTACAACGGCTACATAAAGTTTGTAGGTCTGTTGCTACTGGCTCTGTAGAAAGGTGGCCTCCTGTGTGCACTATGTACCTTAGATCCCACTGACCCTACTTTATGATTGACACGGCCTACCACTTCCTGGCTGAATTTCTTTCATTTCCAAACACTTCCACTTTGTTATAAATTCCGCAAACCTCTTCTTCTTTTCTCATTCCGGGGTCACCACAGCAGGTCACCAAGTCAATCCAACCCAATCTTCTGCGTCTTCTTCTCTCACTTGCACTACCTTTATCTCCTCTTTCTCTCCATCCATTAATCTCGTCCTTGGTCTTCTGTTAGGCCTCCTTTCAATGGCCAGAAAGGTAGCATGAAAAATCTGTTTCCTGAGTACTAATTACACAATTTGTTTTCCAGATTTGCTGCAAACCAGCTGTGTTTGAATAATTGTGCAGTTTTTATCCAATGTGAAGAGGGCCATAAACTGTGTTGGTACAATAACTGGCTGAAATTTCATGTATCAGAAGCAGAATCACCTTTGTTTGCCAAGTTAACTTGGAATATTATCTGGTCCTGCAGCATAATTTACAGGCCCATTCACATAAATTTGAATATTGTTGAAAAGTTCATTTATTTCAGTAATTTAACTCATTAAGTGAAATACACTATATAGATTGACTGCACACACTGATGTTTTTAAGCCTTTTTTTCTGTTCATTATGAGAATTTTCTGCATACAGCTAATGAAAACACGGCATTTAAGGTTAGAATATTACATCAGACCAATTAAAAAAACTTTTTAGACACAGAAATGTCGAGGATTTTGAAAGATATATTTTAAAATTGCGTAAAGATTGTTATTTTCAAAAGACACTCTTAATCTGACAAACAATCCTCATTTGAACACATATGACCGTAGGTGTACCTATGCTCAGTGTCTTTGTCACATCAGCTGTGCACAATCTCAGCACCTGTTTACTATATTAAAGTTAGTGTTCATCTTTAGTGTGTAGTTCAGAACATACTTTCTGCTATAAGATTTCCTTTGTCAAGACGAAAGGCATTCATGACTTCAACTTATTTAAATGGATTTCAGTAAGTAGTGGAGTAACAGATTTAAACAATAAACTACAAGAGTTTATATATTGTAAAAAAAAACAAGAAATACCAAATATCTTCATTGCATTTTCAGTTTGTGATGTGCTACCATATAGTCTGAACTTGTAACATTCATATTTCATATTGCAAAATATTTTCCACACAGACCTGAGCTTCATAATCTGCTCTTAGCAGAGCTTTCCTAAAATATGAGAACCATGACCTTTATGAATGAAGACAACTCTTCAGCAATGAACAGCAGTTATGAAATACATCACAATTGCTTTATCCTCCTTCCCCCTCATGCTGGAAATGGTGATAAAAATGTATTGGATCAATTACAGCACTGATTAAGAAGCACAAGTCCAGTCTCATCTCCTCTCCTAGCGCTTTCATTACGTGACACCGTTTTCAATAAAGACAGAAATGTACCTGGGGAACAAATGAATGCATGCTCTGTTAAAATGCCACTTTAATGAGAACAAATGAGATCCTATTGAAAACCTGACTGGTTGTATAACACCTGTCATTAGCTAACAAACCCATCTAGAAACAAAGATAAATGAAAATTAACAAGACATAATAATTGCATGGTTTGCAATGGAATTGGATTTTGAAAAAGGTTGACAATCCTCATGAGGTTTTATTTAATCTCAGTAGCGTTGTTCTGCTTTGATGGCTGCCTCTCACTGGGTATGAGGAAGCTGCTATTTCACTAAAACATTATTCCAAAAAGGTTATGTAGTTTTTTACTTTGGTTTTTTGTTCTGAAATGTTACAGTGAGGAATGGGTTAGGTCTAAAACATCTTAACCTTCTAAACCACTGATATGCATCTCTTCATTTAAAATAAGTTTTGTGAGGAAATAGTTAGTTGTTTCAAATGACCAAAACACAGTTGTTTTCTGAACCAAATTAGCCACTTCTGGGATTTAATTTGTCACATCTATCTGTTTAATCAGACCAAACTATGATCTAATCAGCTTGATAATCTGTTCGGACCTGGCTGAATTAGGTGTTCTGAAAGATCCGAGTGTTACCAGACAGACCTAAATACATGTGAGAATCCACCCAAAACGCATTAAGGACGGGTTTCTGCACATCACCTTCAGAGGCGTGACATCAGGACAGTAAAACAAGAAAGCAGAATAAACCAGGGGAATAAATACAGGGGAGAAGGGGTTCCTAGAACAATGAACAGATTAGTCTGATTAACTGAGTTTGAACAACAGTGAGGGAGCTCAGGTACTGATGGAGACTGACTAGTTGCTATATAAGAAAGGGAACAGATAATAGACACAGGGAAACACAGGGAGCATTTGAGCACTGTAGGATCTCTGCTCCTCCCCTTCTGGTTGGTTCTGGCAGCTCATTGTCTGCAGCTGCAACGCATTCTCCTAATGAGCTCATGGGCTTCTTAAGGTAGCTGCTGATACAGACCTTTGCTGGAACAAAGGTCCGTCTGCCTGCCTGTCTGCCTGTCGACCTGCCTATCTGCTTACCTGCCTGCCAACATCTGGTAATACTTCTTCTTAAGGACTGCACTGTAAATATTCTCATCACCAGTACTCTCTCTCTCTCTCCTTGGATTCCTGGGTTTACCTCCTCCTCCTCTGGCTTCTGGACAACTCCAACTCAAGATTCCTTAAACAAAGTCTACAGTAGAAATAAACCTCATTTACCGTCTTATCCTGTGTGCTGAGTCTGTTTCATCCTCTGGTTTTGTTCTAATTCGACTATCTAAGCAATTCATGATAATATGTTCCAGCCAACTAATAAGTCGAAGAACAATTCAGATGATGAACAGACTTCCTTAAAGGAACGCCTACAATCTACTGAAACCTTAGCTTCAACAGCTACTGCAACAACAAAGGACTACGGATTCTCATCTCACGGAACTTGGTGGTATGGTTCATGCTTTAAGCGAAATCATAACCAAACTCTCACCTGCCTCTTCCAATCCTCCAGTTCATTTAGAGAATCCTCAGCCACCCACAATTCTATCTTCTGGGATCCGAGAGCCTGACTTCCATCCGTCTGAACTGTTTGAGGGTAATCCTAATAACTTTGGTGGTTTTTCTCTCCAGTGTGAATTAGTATTTAGTCGTTCCCCCTCCCTTTTCCCTACTGCTGCCTCCAAGATTACGTATATTGTTACCTCGCTAAAGGGATCTGCTCTGCGCTGTGCGCACGCCTATTTGGCATCTAACCCTGTTGAGTCTCTTAGTTATGCCATTTTTTTCAGTCACTTCAAGAGAGTCTTCGATCAACCACTCCAGCAGGAGGCAGCGGCTAAGAAGATACTCACTCTCAAACAGAGAAGGAGAGCGTTGGCGGATTTCGCCATCGACTTCCGGGTGGCAGCGCAGGAAGTGGGTTGGGATGAAGCAGCACTCAAGGGTATTTTTGTTAATTCCCTTGCAGATCAAGTAAAGGACCAGTTGGTTTTGGGAGATGAACCCGAAAGACTGGAGAATTAATCAACCTATCGATCCGCATTGACAACCGTCTAAGAGAGAGACAAACAGAAAGGAACTACAATTCACAGTGGCAGCACTCTCTGGCGCCTCGAACCACTTTCCTCGACGCACCCACTTCCTCTTCAGAGGGATCTGTGGAACCGGAGCCGATGCAGATTGGTCACACTCGACTCTCCCCAGAGGAACGACAACGCCGCTTTGAGGGTGGTCTTTGCCTATATTGTGGACAACGAGGACATTTTATCACAAGATGCCCCAAGAATGGAAAAGAGAGGGCTCGTCAATAGGTCAGGGGACTTTGATGAGCATATCCCATTCTTCCCCTGTCTCTCGTCTGTGTTTTCCGGTCACTATTATTGTTGGCCAAGAGAAGTTTCCTGTTGACGCTTTTATTGATTCTGGTGCTGAACAGAATCTTATTTCCTCGGATCTGGTTGATAAACTTCAAATACCCTCTCAGCCTCTCAACAATTCCCTTTCTGTCACTGGCATTACTGGTCAAACCATGTCTCAAGTGAGATTTAAAGTGCCTCATCACATCATCACCTCTGGTAACCATCATGAATGGGGTGAGTTCTTTGTTGTCTCTTCCATCTCTCCACAATTAGTTTTGGGGTTTCCCTGGTTGCAGAAACATAATCCCGTTATTAATTGGGAGGAGGGCAGAGTAGAGAGATGGAGTAATCTCTGTCTCCAGAACTGCTTAAAAACTGCTGTCTCTCACTCTATCAAACAACTCAAACCTTCTGAGCCTGTTGATCTGTCCAAAGTTCCACCTGAATACCACAATCTCGCACCTGTGTTTAGCAAACAAGGGGCTCTTTCTTTACCTCTGCATCGCCCCTATGACTGCCCTATTGATCTCCTCCCAGGCGCTCCGCTACCATCCAGCAGACTCTTTAAACTCTCCGGACCCGAGAGAAAGGTCATGAAAGAGTACATTGAGGATTCTTTAGCATCTGGGATCATTCGTCCGTCTACCTCCCCTGTTGGCGCCGGATTCTTCTTCGTGGGTAAGAAGGACGGCATATTAAGACCTTGTATTGATTATAGAGGATTGAATCAAATAACTATTAAAAATAAATACCGACTACCACTTATTGATTCCATACATGAACAATTACATTCTGCCAAGATCTTCACTTAACTCGACCTGCGCAATGCTTACCATTTGGTCCGGATCCGAGAGGGTGAGGAGTGGAAAACGGCTTTCAAAACCCCCCTGGGACATTTTGAGTATTTGGTTATGCCTTTCGGGTTGAATAATGCACCCGCTGTTTTACAGGCTCTTATTAATGATGTTCTTCGTGACTTTCTCAACCTCTTTGTTTTTGTTTATCTGGATGACATTTTGATTTTTTCCCAGGACATAGAACAACATCGCCAGCATTTCAGAACAGTTCTCCAGAGGCTTTTTGAGAATCAACTCTTTGTTAAAGCCAAAAAGTGCGAATTCAGTGTCACATCTGTGTCTTTTTTGGGTTTTATTTTTGAGGCAGGCAGGTACAGAACTGATCCCGAGAAAACCAAGGCAGTGGCAGAGTGGCCTACTCCTACTGATCGCAGGCAACTTCAAAGGTTCTTGGGATTTGCAAATTTTTATAGGAGATTTATAAGGAACTACAGTCAGGTCACTGCACCTCTCACTCAACTCACCTCCTCTCTGAAAACGTTCCATTGGACTCCTGAAGCAGAAAGGGCATTTGGTGAGTTAAAGACTCTATTTTCTTCAGCACCCATATTGACCCATCCTGATCCATGTGCACAATTTATTGTAGAGGTTGATGCTTCTGACATTGGAGTAGGGGCTATTCTATCTCAACGGTCTCCTCTGGATGATAAGGTACATCCATGTGCCTATTTTTCTCGTCGCTTGTCTCCAGCAGAGCAAAATTATGATGTGGGCAACCGTGAACTTTTAGCCATCAAGTTGGCGCTTGAGGAATGGCAGCATTGGTTAGAGGGTACTGAAGTCCCTTTTCTCATTTGGACTGATCACAAGAACCTCTCCTACATTCAAAATGCCAAGAGACTTAACCCCAGTCAAGCCCGTTGGTCTCTGTTTTTTGCTCGTTTTCATTTTTCTATCTCCTACAGACCCGGTTCCAAGAACATTAAGCCTGACGCTCTCTCTCGCCAGTTCTCTCATTCTGACCAACTCAAGACTGAAGCTTCCATCCTACCGGATTCTCGTATTGTGGGCGCCCTCACCTGGGCCATTGAAAAGGACATCAGGGAGGCACAGAGGTCCGAACCTGACCCAGGTACTGGCCCATTGGGCAAGCTGTTTGTTCCCAACTCTGTTGTCGATAAAGTTCTGGATTGGGTGCACAACAATAAACTGACTTGTCATCCTGGGGTGACTCGTATGATCACATTTACCAAAAGGTTTTTCTGGTGGCCGACTATGAACCTCAACATTAAGGATTTTGTTGCAGCTTGTCCCACATGTGCTCGAAACAAGAACACTAATCAACCCCCTGCTGGTCTTCTTCAACCTCTGCCCACCCCTAGCCGCCCCTGGTCCCACATTTCCGTTGATTTCATTACTGGTCTCCCGCCATCTGACGGTAACACAGTCATCCTTACTATTGTTGACAGGTTCTCTAAGACAGCCCATTTTGTTCCTTTACCTAAGCTTCCGTCTGCATTGGAGACTGCCCAACTCATGGTTCTCCACGTTTTCCGCATCCATGGCATACCTTTGGACATAGTTTCTGACCGAGACCCGCAGTTCATCTCGCAAGTTTGGAAGGAGTTTTGCAAAGCTCTTGGTGCCTCCGTAAGTCTTTCGTCTGGATACCACCCCCAATCTAATGGACAGACAGAAAGATGCAACCAGGAACTTGAAGTCGCCTTGAGGTGCGTTATAAATGACAACCTCTCTTCTTGGTGCAAACATCTCACATGGATCGAATATGCTCACAACACACATACTTCCTCTGCTACTGGTTTGTCCCCCTTTGAGTCTTCACTGGACTATCTACCTCTGCTGTTTCCCAGTGTTGAATCTGACATTCTGGTCCCCTCTGTTCAGCATTATGTTTCCAGGTGTTGCAGGATCTGGCAACAGACCAGGAGGACCCTCCTATGCACTCTGGAACAAAATAAGAGGTTCACTAACTGTCACCGTTCTGCTGCACCTGTCTACCGCGTCAATCAGAGAGTCTGGCTTTCCACCAGGAATATTAAATTAAAGGATACCTCTAGAATGTTGGCCCCCCGTTTCATTGGCCCTTTTCTCATCGAGAGGATCATCAACCCATCTGCGGTGAGACTCAAACTACCATCTTCCATGCACACTCACCCTACTTTCCATGTTTCCCAGATCAAGCCAGTCTCAGAAAGCCCCCTGAGTCCTCCCACCAAGCCCCCTCCCCCTGCTCAACTTATTGATGACCACCCTGCATATACAGTCAATCGTATCCTGGATGTTCGGCGTAGGGGGTGTGATTTTCAATATCTTGTGGATTGGGCAGGATATGGACCTGAAGAGAGAACCTGGGTTCCCCGTTCTCACATCCTGGACCCTGCTCTCATCACGTCCTTTTACAAACGCCATCCTGAAAAGCGTTTTGGATTGCCTGGAGGCAATCGTTGAGGGGAGGGTACTGTAGGATCTCTGCTCCTCCCCTTCTGGTTGGTTCTGGCAGCTCATTGTCTGCAGCTGCAACACATTCTCCTAATGAGCTCATGGGCTTCTTAAGGTAGCTGCTGATACAGACCTTTGCTGGAACACAACCTCAGTTATGTGGACTCCTGTCTGTCTGCCTATCCGTCTGCCTGTCGACTTGCCTATCTGCCTACCTGCCTGCCTGCCTGCCTGGTAATACTCCTTCTTAAGGACTGCACTGTAAATATTCTCATCACCAGTATTCTCTCTCTCTCTCCTTGGATTCCTGGGTTTATCTCCTCCTCCTCTGGCTTCTGGACAACTCCAACTCAAGATTCCTTAAACAAAGTCTACAGTAGAAATAAACCTCATTTACCGTCTTATCCTGTGTGCTGAGTCTGTTTCATCCTCTGGTTTTGTTCTAATTCGACAATCTAAGCAATTCATGATAAGCACAGGTAAGCACTAAAGAAACAACTCAGTCTCTAAGTCCTACAGAAATGATGCACATTCACAGCATCATTTCCTGGAATAAGATTTAAAAAAAATTAAACGATCAAGTTACATAATTTAACTTGTTGCATCACCTCACCTTCTTGTCGGGGTTTAAAATTAAAAAAAGTTAAAATATATATATTTTTAACTTAGCATCAAGGAGACCCAACATAAAACATATTATTTTACACTTTCTTAATTATACTCTAAAATGCTTATAAAGAAAAATATAACCTAATTTACAAGAATGATATTAAGCAATTGCAATACTGTTGGGGATTAGTGATTATTGTTGTTCCTGTGTTAAATGATTGATGAATAATGGTCTTAATGCCTCCCAATTTGCTAGATTACAAAACAAAATGAACTACACCTGTTGGAGAGGTAAGCCTATGGGTTGTCCTTGTGGTGGTTCTCTATACCACTGCAGAAACTTGTTAGAACTTCTCTGCAGAGTGTGGCTCTTCATATACCAGTTATGGAGCCAAATATCCACCCGAGCAGTCATCTATAGGCTTTCTTTATCACCCTTCCTTGTTCTCTAGAATGCATGGCTTCACTTAGGAAGCTGAGGTCAGTACCTAAAGCTGTACATGTACATGTTGTATATCTTCCACACTCTTGATAATCTGTTCCATGTGATCAGAGAAAATTGCCTTGGTAAAACTTTGGGTAAAATAATATGTAAAACAATCTTTGCATTTTTGTAAGATTATTATACAGGGTTATTGGAATTTTTGTTAAACAACAAGCAGTAACATTTGCACACCTGCATACCTTTCTCATAGAAACTATAATCCACATGTTCAATCTCTTTAAATTTGTTGAAGGCCAATGATTGTCCTTTCAATGAATGCATGAAACAATTTTCCTACCAGATAATTTATTTGTGCCTTTCACATTATTTTTTTGTGTGTGCAAATAGTGAGAAATCTGAGTAGGTGACAAAGAACCCTTGTACATGGTGTTTAAGAAAAAAGGTCTGGGGATTAAATTTTATAATATGTAGCTTTTTTTTCAATACATTAGATGCTTGCTCAGTTTCTGTAGAGACTTCACATACATTTATTGTTTGTGAAAATTCAAGTCTGATCACTGAAACCGTCTTTCATTTAAATTCTCTAAGAAATTCCTATATTCCACTTGTTGGCTTTCAGTAGGGTAGAGATCTGCATAAGGTACAGATTTATTGTGTTCACACACCTCTGCAACAGTGCACTTTAATAGCAGACACAACAGGCTTGAACATTAAATTTACCCTACATGAGTTTACATACTATGCATTTTAGAGACTGTTTGGTCTAAAAACATGACAGGCAGAATATAACAGAGTCAGAGATTAACATTGGAATACCAGCATCACATTTAGACAAAAACAAGCAGTAGATTCTAAATAGCATAAAAATCTCAGCAATGTGTTTCTAAATATTGAAAAACATTGTAAAATGCAAAAATTAGTACCATGCAATAAAAAAAAAAAAGCAAACCATTTGTGCCCTAACTGTCAACAATAAAAACCCCGGATCTGTTATCCAACATTATGTTCTTTCTCTTCTTCTTTTGATGTGATGTGAACATTTTGATGAGACACAAATGACTGGATTTTATGTTTGATGCGAACCATAAGCTAAATCAGCTTACTATTTTAATATGCACATTGGGATTTAAGAGCCCCTAAGAGCCTCTTCACACTGGACTAAGACTAAACCACAACATTAAAAATCAGCTTTAACATGAATGGTCTCTTCAGGGCCTTAGCCATCACAGAGTTTGAAAGGGAAATGGCCACACTGGCCTCATGCCACATTAATCTTTATCAATAATTATAATTAAAAATCTTAATTTGACTAAATTAATTTCTTAACCAAAATCCTCATTTATGAATTGAGACCAGAGATGTTTTCTGGTGTTGTAATTGTAGCTCAAAGCCTCTGATAATTACAACCGTTAAATACTCAGTAATAATTGATAACTATTACCAGAGATGTCACTGTTTAATCGACCATTTCTGCCGAAACGTGTGGAACTTCAACCTTATCTTGACTGACGAATCACTCTTGCACAAAATAAAACACAGAACGCCTTCTGTTACCATCTATGTGAATATTTATTAAATCGCAGCCCTGATACACTCGCTCTTCCGATTTAATAATCCTCACCTACGCAAACATGCAAAGTTCTACACAAAAGGGGTAAAATATCTAACTGAACAAAATAAAGCAAAACAGCAGTGTGGGATCAAACCAGCAGTTATGGCAAAAATGATAATATGACAAAGGGGTGTGGTGGTGAGTGGAGGTTGGGGCGCAGCTCCAACTGTAACTCAGTTATACTCAGTCATAAAACCTCCCCCAACTCTGCGAGGTGAGCAGACAAAGGGTTATTAAACTTTTGTTGGCAAGCTAGCAAGCAGTAAGGTTGAAGACAAAGAAAATGGGGAATTTCACCATGAGGTTATTTTAACAGTCCAGTCTCACAGCACACCTGCGCTTGCTCTCAGGTGTTCAATAATCCCGCAAAACACAAACAAAGCTGGGTAGCGCAGCAGCCTCCAGATGTCCAACACAGCACATCAAAGTTTCAATAAAAAGGTTACATGCACATATCATTCAGAACACATTAGATTAAATATCAAATCTCATCGCACTAAAACCTCCTGTACCCTGCCCAGACTTTCTAAGAAAGAAAGAAAAAAAAAGGATGGGTTTTACTTCTCGTTGTCTCCCTTCTGAGCGGGGTTGAGAGAGAATGGGGTGGAAGTTGGAAGTTAATGTGCGTCCACAGTTAACTTCAGGAAAAGCGGTCAATCTTCGTCCTCTGGCCTCCTTGGCGAAAGGGAAAATATGATCTGACCATCAAAGTCGACTAGGACAAAACAAGGTGGCTCCTTGAAACTCCGTGTTTTTTTTAGTTACATGTTAAACTCACATCTTCGATCGGCAAAGTCAAATTTCTGGCCTTCTTATTCCAGAAACCTCAGTTATGAATTCTTCGTTGGCCAACGAGAGAGAATAAATAAAATCCACTCAGGACTCTTCTGCAGGTGATGCTTCAGATGTTGGTAACCGTGTCACGGTCTCCAGCTGAAGGCAAAATGGTGGGTCGTCTCATCCTCTTATATAGTTGACGGTGGCCTCAGGGCTGCGACGCCCCTGTCTTATCAGCCACGGGGGCCTACGGGATCTGTAGGCCCGGACTGTCCTGGATACAAAATGGCCGAAAACGCCAGGAGGCCTGGTGGAGTCCAGCAACGTGCAAATGGTCCAATATTCAGCAAACAAGTGGTCCAACACAACCTTTGGCAATACAGTGTTTCCACTTCTCTGGCTACAACAAAAGGAATCTCACCAAGCAGTTGATGTCCTACAGACTGAGGTTAAGTGTGAAATGTCAAAAAGAAGCTCTGGCTTTAGTGGTTTAGGGTTAGGGAAGGCTCACAGGGAAGTATTATGCCTCTGTAGTTATGCTACTATAGGTTTAGGCTGCTGGAGGACATAATAATTTCCCTCACGCTGCTACATTCTCCTACTACTCTCCAATTTTAAATTATTCGCTGTAATTTCAGCTTTTAACTGTATGTTCTTCTTTCTCTTCCTAGAAGCAACACCTGGCCTGACCCTGTGTTGAGCTGTGACACTTTCCCCTACAGTGGGCGGGGAAGGCACGATTGAGTCACTGTTAGCACGTGCACCTCAGGGCCCTGTTTAGTGCGTCAAGTAAAACCGAACTTTGGAGTGCTGAGCTGTTTAACACTTTGCAGATCTTTCATTAAATGTTGCAGGTCCAACCAATCACTTTGGCTTCTTTTTCTTCACTATAAAACTTGTCTTCATGCATAATTGAGGTTTTTAACATCAGTCTTGGATGTTATGCAAACCATAGGCCATCCTTATTCTGTGAAGGGGATATAATTTATGTTGCTGTCAAGTCCATTTACGGCCTGAGATGTGAAACACACGCACAATTCACACACATCCTTATACTTCTATCTTTATGAGGACATTGCATTGAATTCCATTTATTTTTCTTACATTTCCACAGGCTAACCCAGTACCCTAACCCTAATCATTACCAGTACATACCCAACTCTAAACCTAGCTTAAACTCAATTCATACCTTAGTCCTAAAACTAACCACTAACCCAAAAACAGCACAAAAAAAAGTGAGGACCATGGAAATGTGCTTTCCAAAAATGACCTCTCTGTTGGTAAAACATGTTTTCCAGTCCTCTCTCAGCAGCAAGTACAACTACACACCCACACACACAAAAGCTGCTAAAATCCAAAGTAGTTCCAACCACTGGGGATCAGTTGTGAACATAATGGTGTTTACTTTGGCTTGTGGTAATTTTTTTCTTCATTATTAGAGCCAGTAATTGGAAAGGATTGCTGTGCTGAAAATCCTTAGCAAAAACTAAAAGATACAAACATGAGTGCACTTGCCAATATTATTTTAGCAAAAATGTTCTTTGAATTGCCACGTTTTAATATCATGGTAAGAGCAATGTTACTTTCATAACGGATACTGCATTTAGAAAACTTTATGAGATGTTGTGCTGTGGTATGTGTTTGTAAAACCTTCAGCTGACCTACTATAAATCTATACAAACAATGCTCTCTTCTCAGATTAACCCTGTCAACTCTAATCACCAAAATGTATGTGCAGACTTTAGAAGTCAGTGAGTAAAAGGGACAAACAAACTCTAAGCAGATTTATTTAGGCTTAAGATTTGGTAAACAATATTACCTTAACAAATTATGTATTTGGTTCTTGTGTTAACAAGATCAGACCATTATCTTGGGTTTTGCACTGCATGTTTTCTAAATGTATGGCATCTTCATACCTGCCAGTTTGTGTCACCAGCTAAGACAGGGTATATATTTGTTGTGACTTGCAAAGGTACTCACATTACAGCCACAAACTTCATGTGTTTCATTCAGGTCTTATTTGCTAGATCAGTACAATGTAGCACATATTTTATTTTATTTTTTCACAAATAAACATCTGAAAATTGTAGAAGGTATTCTCAGTCCCCCGAGTCATGCTTTGTAAATCCTTTTGCAGCAGTCACAGCTCCAAGTCCTGTTGGGTTTGAAAAAAGGGTTCAAGTTAGGTCAGATTGGATGGAGAGCATTTTGAAATTCTTGCTAAAGATTCTCAATGGGACCTTAGTTAGCTCTGGCCTTTGACTGGGCCATTCCAACACATAAATATGCTTTGATCTAAACCATTCTATTGCAGCTCTGGTTGTATGATTAGGGTTGTGGTCCTACTGGAATGTGAACAGCCTTCTTCACAGTCTAAAGTTTTTGAAAGTTTTTTTGAAGCATCTCACAGGTTTATTTTGCCACGACTTACCTGTATTTAGATCCATTCATCTTCCAAGCAACTTTGAACAGCTCCCCTTACACTACTAAAATAAAATATAGCACATCATGATGGTACCTTAATCATTTCTAAAAAATATCCTCAAAGGGTAATGTAACTCCAAACAAATTCTACATAGCTGGGCCGAGAGGAAACCTCTCTTGATAAAGGTTACTGACCCCTGGTTTATGTGAATATCTATGTCTTAGTAGGTTTGCAGTTGTGTCATAATGTTTCCATTTTGGAATGATGGACTAGACAGTGCTCTGTAAGATGTTAAAAGCATTGGGTATTGTTTTTTAACCTAAACCTACTTTCAAATCTTCTTCACACCTTTATCTCAAACCAGTCTGCCGTGTTCCTTGGTTATCATGGTGCTGTTGATGCACTAACGTCTAACAAACTTTGAGGAACTTTTACAGAACAGCTGGAGTTGTACACTACCGGTCAAAAGTTTTAGAACGCCTTTCTCATTTAATGCTTTTCTTTATGTTTATGACTATTTACATTGTATGTAGATTCCCAATGAAGGCATCAAAACAGTGAATGAACACGTGCAATTATATAGCAAACGAAGAACTGTAAAATAACTTAAAATATGTTATATTTTAGAATCCTTACAGTAGGCACCCTTTGCTTTGATGACTGAAATATTTACCTCTGGCCGTCTCTCAATGAACGTCTGGGAAGTTCTTTCACGAATCTTCGGAAAACCATTTCAGGTGACAACCTCATAAAGCTCATGGAGAGAATGCTAAGATATCAAAGCAGTGATCAAAGCAAAGGGTGGCTATTTTGTAATAATCTAAAATATAAAAATGTTTACAGGTATTTCACAGTTTTTGTTTACCACATAATTCCATGTGTGTTCATTCACAGGTTTGTTGTCTCTGGTGAGGATCTACATTTTAAATAGTCATGAAAATAAAGACACCCATTAAGTGAGAAAGGCCTTCTAAAACGTTTGCCCGATAGTGTATATTGGTTAAATTATGCACAGATGGACACAGATTTTTAGATGACTTCTGAAGGCCTTTGGTTGCAATTGATTTGATTTATGGGCATCAAAGGAAAGGGGAATGAACACCAATGCCACATTTTCAGATTTTTATTTATTTTTGAATATTTTTGACAAGTGTGCATCTTTTTCGGGGCTGCTGCTAGCAGTGTTGACTTGCAGCAAGACACTCCTGGGTTCAACTTCAGACCAGGACCCTTCTGTATGGAGTTTACATGTTCTTCCTGTGCAGGTGTGGTGGGCTCTCTCTGGGGACTCTGGGTTCCTCTGGTTCCCCCATGACCCTGCAGCAGGTATATTATGCATTCATTTGTGTAGGGCTGTCACAACAAATCCCAATAAAACATATTGAAGTTAATATTATATACATCTCATTGAAGCTTAGGCTTTATTTCATTATACATTTTAACCAAACCAAATACCTACTTCACATAGTATTTTGTTTTCATTGGTTCAGTGCCACAGTAAAGTTTACGTTGATTGACACAGAGAAAGGCATAAAGGCATTGACAGCTTTTGCGGGCGAGACCTGATATACTGATCAGGAAGGCCAGCTCTGTGCCAGGATGACCCAGTTCAGATGCTGGAAGACAGAAGTATGCTCACTAAGCTATTATCATTCCTGGGTAATGTGTCACAGCCCATGTATGTCTTTATGACACCACTGGAGCACTTGAATCAGAATGAGAAGTTGTGTTGAGTGCAGTTTTTCATTCATTAGGTCTGTGTCTGTGCATTTGGCAGGTAAGGGTAATGCTGAACAAATGACATATTTTTTTGTTTCAGACCTCATAGTTATTGTGTCTTTTTTTTGTTGTTGGTCTTTTTCTGAAGCCTGAATGGAAATTTAATGGCAACTATTATGAGCAACACACTGTGTGCACAGAGATCCGGACATGCTGTGAAAAGATAAATATCCGGTTGGCTAACGACCTTCTTCTTTCATTCAAGCCATGTCATTGTGTCCTGAGGAGATCCAAAATTTTTTTTTCCTTTGTGATGTTGGTGCTGAAGGTTATTTTTACTCAAATTATGTAAAAAAGTTAACTCTTGTCATTATATTATCCATCGAATTATCCCCTGACTTTATATGGCTCTTTAATTAAGTTCAGGCTCACCTTTATCTTGATGCTGTTTCAGCTTTTACAGTGCAGGTTAAGGGTGTTCAGCACAGAGTCAACAAAGAACGGTTGAACAAGGTCAGTTTAAAATCTTCAAAACCAACGACACAATGTAAGACAGAACATTTTATATTCAAACATCATTTATAAACTGCAGATTCTTTGCCAAGTGACAGAAGCTGACACTATGTATTTATCCAAAACATTTACTTCTAAAACTTGCAATGCAGCTCTGCAATGCAGTTCTGTAAAATCAATATTTGTGTTGTAATTATTATGATTATATTATTTAATATTTTATTAAATAATCATTCGGTCTGTTAAGTGCTGTGAATACCAGCCCAATAAGGCGGTGGTATTAGGACAATAGAGAAAAGGGTGAAATGAGCTCTGGCATTATTGAACAGCAAAACTTCCTAAAATACAAGAATTTATTAACAAAAACAAGTCAACTCAAAGTCAAACATATTTCAATCAACAAACTATTTACTATCCTAGAACAATCCAACTAAACTACCGAGCAAAATGAAAGAATAAGGAAAACCAAGCACTATATACAATATGAATAAATGAATCAAAGATGGTTAAAAACCATGACAAATAAAATGATGCAACTTTAACATTCAATGTTATTTATGTTTGAGCACCAAGGATTATGTTGAGGAATCTGGAAATTAGGTTAAGTTAGTCTTGGAAATAACCTAAACAATAATTACTATACCTTCAAACAACCATTCACAATGCAAGATCAGATAAAACATTATTTTAATAAAATATTTCAAAGAATGGGCGCTAGGGGCGCCACCGTCCTGATAAAAGAGGGCGAAATGTTAAGTTTTTGGAAGTGTCCACATTTAGACTGAACTTTACACAAAGGTATGTTCCAGCCACTCCAGTGGCTTCAGTGCGGCGGGATAGCTGGTGGCTACTTTGCTGCGCTCTTTCAGGCAGGGGGTACACTGCTTCAATTAGGGACAGGGCTTTCTGTTGGCCTCAAAACGAGAAGTAAAGCTTGTCCTAATTAAACGCCTTTCATGAATGAATGTTGGGTACTCGAACAGCAGATCATTTCTTAACTTTGTGTGCACACGATTTTCAGAGATTTGACTGTAGTCACTGTGGATCCAAGTTTAAGAGACATGCCTGTCTGCCTGCCAGGTGACATTCCCGCGTTGTACCTCTCCTGTCCTGTTCTCGTCTGAGATCTGCATGGAAAGAAGCCACCATGTTGCAACGCTCTTTTTGTGCAGACAGTGACGTCACGGGGAGTCAGCTATGACTTCTCTTCCTGGGCTGGGTTAAGCGTAGGTTAGTGTGATACTGAAAGGTGTAGAAATGTTCATACCAGCCTTTGATTTTACATTTCAGAGTCCATGTTGTAACCCATGGCTGTATATTCACATGAAAATAATATCACAATAAAAAATGTGCTCATGATCCATCTGAAACTATTGTAGCTAGCAGGATTGTGATGAGATCCTAAAATGTCACAATGCTTCTCAAAGTGACGTCTGTTTCACAAAGCGCTGTCCAGTTGGTTTTAACATGTCACTTTGTCTGCTGAAGAAGCTGTGAGCTAATATTATGATCCTGCGCCATCATGACAACCCTATGTATAGCTTTAAGACTTTGAAGAAAGAAAAGAAGTAGTTCTTGAGTTGCCTTGTGCTAACAGAGTCGACTAATAAAGACTTTTCATCAGCTGACTGTTTACACTCCGCCACAACAGCCTTGGAGATGCTTCCACCACTTTAAAATCATGTATCAGCTAACTGTCATAATGGCAAACCAGGTGATTCTAATGCCAGCAACAATCACAAAGACAGAGTTCAAGTTAGACTGTTTATTGATAAAGAGGAAAATGCAACAGGGTCGTCAGGGTTCTGCTGTTCGGTGCACTGTGGAAGAGAGGTAAGTTAGTACAGGCGGCTAGACGTAATGTGCGACTAGAAATGTTTAAGGACAAGTCTTACTGTTAGGAAGAAGTGAAGTTTCTAGGGGAAGGTGAATAACATGACTGAGACTGAGTTTGACAGGTGAGGTTGTGGTGAGGTTGTTCCTTTGGGTTTCCTTCCAGGTGGTGTATCTGAAGTTGGAGGGTGAACAGGCAAGAGTCTTGCAGGCAGGTGATCCAGAGGAACAGTTAGTGCCTTCTTTGGGTTTGCAGGTTCCAGGAAGATGACTGAGACTCTTGATTGGGAAGCGCAGTGAAGTGGCTTCAGCCAAATGCGAACTTGGGCTCGGAACATGGACAGAGAGAAACTAGGTCTGGGTCTTTGGAGTCCCTTTCCACACTACATGGGGGAGCACAGACATGAGTAAGAAACAAGGTCACAGAGAACAGGAGACAGAGCTTAGTCTGCTGGTCTGATTACCACTCAGATGAGTTAACAATCTGACGCCATCTTCAGGGTTCCTGCTGCTTAAGAAGCACCTCTTGGTTAGCGCTGATGATCTTCAGCTGTGTGGTTGCACCTGCCTGTGATACCCAGCAGGTGGAGGTGAGAGAGAAACCACACACACAACGCAAACTTGCGTTCAGCTCCGTGGCATGACACTAATATTTTGCATTTTTGCTAGAACGAAGGAAACAAATGATTTGTAATTGATTGTTAGCCACTACACACATCTGTTTGTCAATTTGCCCCTTCACCAATTCATACCCACATTTTCGTTTTGTTCATTTACCAAACTTCCATTGATTTCATACCTGTAATTAGTTTATTTACCTTTGTTAGTTGAGTATTTTCATGAGTCTGGGAGGAAGCTGGAGTACCCAGAGAGAACCCACGCATGCACAGGGAGAAAATGCAAACTCCATTGAGAAAAACCCCCGGTTGGCAATTGAACCCAAGACCTTCTTGCTGCAAGGCAACAGTGCTACCAACTGCGTCACCGTTCAGCCCTACAACTGAATGCATTTGAATATAATTCTTTAAGCTTTTGTCTTAAGTCCTGTTTCCTTTCTGATCCTGTTTGGGTCAGCTGTTTAAAATATGAGAGTTTATAACCTCTTATAGTGCAGAAGAACTCTGAGTGACCTCCTGCATGTATTAGTCATATAACCACACATATTTAGACTGGACTATGACTAGATAAAAGAATTACTTTAAATTGTTGGTTGTCAAAGCAGACATCCTATAGCAGACGATTCCATTTTGTACCTCAAGAACATTGGGTACAAAATGTACCAAAAGTGCAACAGTACAAAAGAGAAGAGGGTGCAAAGGGGAAGGGACTCATGATTAATCTAGTTGTGAGCAAGTTTATGACGAGCAGTTTTCTTTTTCCGCACCAAAGCAAGCTTCCAAGCAGTAGTGGTTCAGCCTTGCATCGGAGAATCACTGTTTAAAATATAGTTTAAGAGTTTATGAAACCCCCCTTTATGTTTGATAAATAAAAAAATTAGGAGCATTTTCAATGCTTCATTAAAATTAGGGCTGTGACAAGTACAGAGTACAGATTCTTTGAAACAGTGATAGTGATTTGTAAAACTTTTACTCGGCAACAGGACAAAAACTATGTTTTCATCTTTTTTTTTTTTTTTTTCTTTTTTAAATCTTGCCTTGTAAACCGAATTATTGTTAATCATGTCATTTCTTGTGCTGGATTTCTTTTTGTCACACCCCTAAAATCTTTTAAAGATGTTTTTTGCATTTATTTAAACTAATCTCACTTCTTCCAAACCCTCTCTTTAAAATGTTTAATACAATAACTTATACTAATCCCTAGTTTCTTAATAAAAATTGTTAACGAGTCATTTCTTTTTTTACTACAATACAGTGTCTGTCATTCAGTAATCATAAATATTGGCAGAGCAGGTCACCACTATTTCATGCAAAAGCTTGAGAAGCATTGTGATTTTAGGATGGAAAAACTGACGAAGAAGATAATTACAACTGCCAAGACTTCAGATTTATGATCCAGAGGTGGATGTGGTGATGAAATGAGAAAGTCGAACTACATTCATCACCCTAGCATCACAGATGCCGTAATAAGTAATCTTTGAAACTAACCTGGAGATGCAGATACAAACACAAGTCGGGCACAGCTACATAATGTTCCACAGTCTCTTCCATCCTCTTATTACCCATCCAGCTGTCCTCAAACTGCCATGGCCAATAAATTGTTTTAATATCTTTTTAGCAGCCAAGGCAAAGTAAAATACCCTTCCAGTAATGGTGTATGCTGAGCAATCTTAGCCTTATATGCTCATGCAAATGGAAAATATTTTATGCGTTGTTTATGATGCTTTGGAAACTAGCAGGTTGTAATTTCATTTAATTCAAACAAGACAGTGAGTTGGTAGAGTGCAGATCCTTCATTTAGCATTGATCTCTTTATATGAACTTTTATGAGCAAGGAAATTCATGTTGTCACAAGATATTATATTTGATTAAAATGTCTCTCGCCATTTACAAAAGAGAACAGAGATTGGGTATTGATGCTGGAGAGAGGTAGAACAAAAAGCATTGTTTTTATGAGTATATAACTTTTATAGCTTTATGAGTACCGTATATAACTTTTATAGCTTTAATAGGTTTGCCTAGCAAGTACAGAGTTGGATAACCTTTTTTCTAAAAGAATGGACCTTAGTTCTTTGTGGCTTAGATTCAAACAATGTTTCAGAAACCCTCTTTGGAGAATTTAGTTCATATTGAGATGCTAGTAGCACTCAGTTGCTGCAGATGTGTCAGCTGCACATCCATGATGCAAATCTTCCATTTCACCACATCCAAAGATCTGGTGACTGTGGAGTCTATCAGTGTACAATGAATTGATCAAGCACTGTAACATGGTGTATTATCCTGCTGGAAGTAGCCATTCACAGATGGATGCACTGTGATCATCAAGAGATCAGCATAGTCAGCAGCAATACCAATGTAAGCCCTGACGATGAATTGGTAGTAAGGAGCTCAAGGTCCCCTACACCAGTACACCATCAACATCAGCCTGAACCATTAATACAAGGCTCCATGGATCCATGCTTTTGTGTAAATGTACAATAAACCTTGCCTTAGTTAAACGCAAAAGAATGTATAAACCTGGAATTTTTTATTTAAACTAATCTTTTAATTTCAAAAGCATGTAACTTCTCAGTGGAAGTAATATTAAAGCTTTGAAGTTACCCAGTTAGAGCACTGACTTCAATTTGATAGCAAATCATGGAGCTCCTATACCAACCTCATGGAATAGGAGCTCATCTAAAAAAATTAATTGTCGAACATACCACTGGAAATCTGCAAAAAGCTTCTCAGCAATTCTAATGAGGATTTGATTCCTGTGAGGCCAATAAAAAGGATTTAATCAGCAGATTAGGTTTGTAAGTGTGAGAGCAACACAGAAGCAAGAGTCCCACCCTCGTAGGAGATCAGTGACACTCAAAGGGACTGGAAGAGCTGAAAAGACACAACAGAGCAGGACAGAAAGCACTCACAGCCAGTCCAAGGATAATGACACTTTTAAGTTGAAAACATTAATATTACAACATATGCATAAACACATACTACATCAGTGATTCTTAAACCTTTTGCTACAAGTACCACTTTATTAAGTAGCTACTAAGTTATCCAAGAACCACCATACTGACAGATAGCTTAAAAAAACAGTAGTACAGCAGGACTATTGTTGTGGTATGTCCCAAAGCCAAACACGGAAAAATGTTCATATCCATTGGCACTGCATGATTGGTTAAATAATGCTGTTTATTTATGCATTTCATTTGTACCCAGGAGTTAATACTTCCAAGTTCAAAATTGTGTAAATTAACAGAAAATTTCCATGAACTTGGTATTCCAAGTGGGAAATTGTTCTCATCAATCCTGACCTTGGAAATCTAAAATGGCTGCCGTGCACATGAACTTAGTAATAGCTGCACTTGTTATGATTTGTATCTCCATATGTTTTTCATTCAAACACACTACTACACAGCCTCCGGAACATGTTGCTACATTGTTTGAAAGTACAAATGCTGAGAAATACATTGTTAGTTAATTTGATATTGGAGCACTTTAGTTGGAAAATCTCACTGGTTTTCATCCTTGGAACTGGAACACAGTTACTCTAGGTTTGATGTCCAACTCTAACAGATCCAAGTCTGGTCTACAGAGGTTCATAAAACACAGCACTCATCCCTATCACTGTTCCCTGTTCTCCTCAGTTCATTCTGAGAGTTCTTGAATTTGTTTCCACTGCTGCTTTCTTTACAGGAGATTCTGACGAAATAATGATTCCTTGAACAACTCATCTTTTTAGCTGTTGGTGTTAAGCAGCTCCATATGTAAGGTAATTACATACTGTATATTTGAGGCACAAATTTCTGCCACTTCCGCTAGATAAAATATTGTTAGTAGTACTTGAATAACTATTTCATTTTACTATTAGATTAAAAAGAAAAATGACACAGAGGTAAGGTAATATCAAAAAGTTACGCATCAGTTTATTCAACAAATCTAATAAGATCAATTGCTTCTGACAACAATAGTTTTCTTGTGGAACAATATGGAAAAAAATAAAATAAAAATCAGTCACATTTGAATTCTAGATAGAAAACAAACTTTGGAACAAAAAAGTAGTGGCAATTTGCAGGAAGCCTCATTCATCAAGGTTCTGTCACTTCAAGTCAGGAATTCACCTTATCAGGAAAATCAGCTGTCTTCATGGCAGGTCAGCATACACCTCAAACAAAAGACTGGACCTGTGGATTTCAAACTGTAGAGAAAGAAAACAGAGTCCAGATGAATGAAACTTCAAACTGGCACACGGACAGGCACACTCATCAATTCATTTTTTTTTTTAAATCTAGAGAATCTGTCAAACGTGGCATAATCAATCAGTGATCTCCTTGGTTAATCGAGTGTCACTGTAAAATGTCAATTATAAACACTCCAAATGGGCTTAAGAGTTTAATTAAGTTATGCTGTGGTTCTTTGGCATGAAGGATTTTACTGTCAAGCTTTGACTTCATGTTGAGTGACAGCATCAGGCCAAAGGGGGAAAATACAAAGAACTATACAGAAAGGAATGGGTAGCTGATCCGGAGCTAAAATCGCAGATTGCCCCTGTCCCAGAGGACTCTAAAGCTTTTTGCATGTATTGTAATACAGAAATCTAAGCGCAACTTCATGATTTAAAAGAACAGAGCGCCATGTCTTCATTATGTCTGTAACGGTTGAGATTTGGGTTGGTTTTTATTGAGGTAAGTGGGTTTTACATTTGGTTTAGTCTGAAAACTGTCAGTCAGATCTGGCAACCCTGCTTGTAGTATGGTTACTCATGAAGGAAAAATGGCTGAGAGGCAACTAAGAGGATTTTGAATAACGAAGAAGGGCTCACAAGAACTGGTCTATGGTTTGCTGTGAAAATTAAAGCATTCTTTCTGCCTACCTTACACATACAGAGTTTCTTAATGTTTGCAATTTTTCCTGAGGTCTGGTTAGGGGGAGGATGTGAAAGCATTTAGAGTTGTGTCTGTTCTTTGCTCCTTCCGTCTGGGTGCAACAGCAGACCATTACATGCTGGTCGAGATTGTGGCTACATTACATTGTCAGAGTTCCAGTCCTGAGGCACTCGTTCAGATATAGCACCAACAGATTACAAGGCCTCCCATGTTTCTAATAAATCACTTTATCTGAACAATGTAGGGGGGAAACATGATTTTCCTCCCTTAGGACAAGAAGATTCACATTTCCTGTTTTTATGATTTTAAAAATGTAATTTTTGAGGAAAACAAAAAGTGTGCTCTTTGATTTTTTATGCCTAAAGTTGTTTTTGATGTCAGCTCTGATTGGTTGGTTATTCTTGATGAATGAAAGTCTCCTCAGTTTTTAATATCTCCGATATTAAATGGCCTTCAGGTCACTCACACGTACAGCTGCTGTTTACTGATGTTTATTGGGTCACTTTTCTTCAATTTGGAGGAGCTATGAGTCACTTTTTGACAGGAGAGAGTGAGTCATTGATTTTTCTTTTTTGGGTCTTTCCCTACAGATCATTCAGCTCAGTTTACGAGCATTAAATTATGACATAAAGGCAAGCCAAGGAAATAACTAATTGGTTCTAGGAGTACTCAGATCTTAACCTCTCCCAATACTGTAAGATGCTCAAATATGTTCAGTATGCCTCCAATAAATCATTTGACATTTAATGCATGCTTACATTTTTTTTTTTCTCTATTTTATTGATGCAGTAAAAGAGATATTAATGCTGCTGTAAATGGGGGAGTCAACACCCCAATCGACACGTATTAATTGATGAAATGCATCACTGTGCTCCCGTTGCGCTTTCTTTCCCCTGTAATCTCACATCACACTGTTTTTGTTTATCGTGCCAGATACGTTGCTATATCTAAAAACCATTTTTTTCTGATTGCAAATGGGAGGACATGAGGTGCTTTTTGTGAAACATCAAGTGAAGGCTGTGCATTATTTATGATGAGGTCCAATTACATACAGGTCATTCTCAAAATATTAGCATATTGTGATAAAGTTCATTATTTTCCATAATGTCATGATGAAAATTTAACATTCATATATTTTAGATTCATTGCACACTAACTGAAATATTTCAGGTCTTTTATTGTCTTAATACGGATGATTTTGGCATACAGCTCATGAAAACCCAAAATTCCTATCACAAAATTAGCATATCATTAAAAGGGTCTCTAAACGAGCTATGAACCTAATCATCTGAATCAACGAGTTAACTCTAAACACATGCAAAAGATTCCTGAGGCCTTTAAAACTCCCAGCCTGGTTCATCACTCAAAACTCCAATCATGGGTAAGACTGCCGACCTGACTGCTGTCCAGAAGGCCACTATTGACACCCTCAAGCAAGAGGGTAAGACACAGAAAGAAATTTCTGAACTAATAGGCTGTTCCCAGAGTTCTGTATCAAGGCACCTCAGTGGGAAGTCTGTGGGAAGGAAAAAGTGTGGCAGAAAACGCTGCACAACGAGAAGAGGTGACCGGACCCTGAGGAAGATTGTGGAGAAGGGCCGATTCCAGACCTTGGGGGACCTGCGGAAGCAGTGGACTGAGTCTGGAGTAGAAACATCGAGAGCCACCGTGCACAGGCGTGTGCAGGAAATGGGCTACAGGTGCCGCATTCCCCAGGTCAAGCCACTTTTGAACCAGAAACAGCGGCAGAAGCGCCTGACCTGGGCTACAGAGAAGCAGCACTGGACTGTTGCTCAGTGGTCCAAAGTACTTTTTTCGGATGAAAGCAAATTCTGCATGTTATTCGGAAATCAAGGTGCCAGAGTCTGGAGGAAGACTGGGGAGAAGGAAATGCCAAAATGCCAGAAGTCTAGTGTCAAGTACCCACAGTCAGTGATGGTCTGGGGTGCCATGTCAGCTGCTGGTGTTGGTCCACTGTGTGTTATCAAGGGCAGGGTCAATGCAGCTAGCTATCAGGAGATTTTGGAGCAGTTCATGCTTCCATCTGCTGAAAAGCTTTATGGAGATGAAGATTTCATTTTTCAGCATGACCTGGCACCTGCTCACAGTGCCAAAACCACTGGTAAATGGTTTACTGACCATGGTATCACTGTGCTCAATTGGCCTGCCAACTCTCCTGACCTGAACCCCATAGAGAATCTGTGGGATATTGTGAAGAGAACATTGAGAGACTCAAGACCCAACACTCTGGATGAGCTAAAGGCCGCTATCGAAGCATCCTGGGCCTCCATAAGACCTCAGCAGTGCCACAGGCTGATTGCCTCCATGCCACGCCACATTGAAGCAGTCATTTCTGCAAAAGGATTCCCGACCAAGTATTGAGTGCATAACTGTACATGATTATTTGAAGGTTGACGTTTTTTATATTAAAAACACTTTTCTTTTATTGGTTGGATGAAATATGCTAATTTTGTGAAATAGGAATTTTGGGTTTTCATGAGCTGTATGCCAAAATCATCCGTATTAAGACAATAAAAGACCTGAAATATTTCAGTTAGTGTGCAATGAATCTAAAATATATGAATGTTAAATTTTCATCATGACATTATGGAAAATAATGAACTTTATCACAATATGCTAATATTTTGAGAAGGACCTGTATATTGTGTGAAATTAAGGGTGTTAAATTTTGTGTGCAGCTGCACCATGTCAGACCATCTTATTTTTTCCCATCTCATTTTTTGTTATTTTTACGTAATTTATGTCCTCCTGGTCGTCTATGACAAAAAGTTCAATGCACCGTTCATAATTTATACACTGTTCGAGGATTAATTTCACTACAGTGCTCTTAGTCAATACAAAATGTTAATAAACCATAGAACTGAATATTTAAAAGAGTAAAAATTATGTTTTGGCCTCTTGAGGAGAATATTTATGTGTGTACAATCATTGGGCAACAGTTAGTGTGCTGAACTATCATGCAACTGAATAAAAAAAAATGATTTGCCCATCTCACCTATCTCTTTTAAGAATTTCATGATCTGTTGATCAACTTTCTGTGTAGCAGCAACCGCAGCCTCCCTGTTTTAAGAAGGTCCATCAACTTGTCAGTAGGGTTTATATTAGATGAGGAAGGGGACCATGTTACTACCTTTTCATCCCTAAGTCTTTACAAGCTAGCCACACAGTGGAGTTACTTTGATGCATGCAATGTTGCAGTGTCCTGCATAAAAATCATGGTTTTCTTAAAAGATGTAGACTTCTTTGTCTACTTAAAAAAGTGTATTCTAATATCTGTCAGTAGGTTTGTTAGTTGATTTTGAGTCCATCTTCAACCCAGAAAGGTCCAACTAGCTCATTTTTACTAATACCAGCCCATACCAGTACTGCACCTCCAACTTGCTGGTGTCTGAGTTGAAGTAGAGCTCTGTTCCCCATCACTGAATCAGTATGGGGATGTAAATTATATGCAAAGCAAAACTTTAAGATTCTATTTTAGTATCAGACTTTTGATTGCCAATTTTTCTTTAACTATTTAGTTAAAAAATGCAGTAAACATGGGGGCTGAAGCTCATAACGTTTTGACGTTTTATGCAATCGACTTGTTTATATGGTGAATTAGTTTCAAGAACCAAAAAGTAAAGGTTGCGATCATACACATTCCTTTTCTTCTGCTGATTTAGGATGCTTTAGCCAACATTTCGGGCACATTTGGTTTAGGCTTCTTGATTCTACAGGTCTGGCAGTAATCAGGTCTGGTTTGGATTGTGAAATGAAATTCCAGCTTTAAAAAAAAATGGATTCATCATTTGAAAACTGCATTTTGTTTTTACCTAGGTTATCTCTGTCTGACATTAAAAGTTATTGGATGATCTAAAACATGTAAAAGTAAGGAAAAATCAAAAACAAAATAAATTTGTAAGCATGCATATGCTTCTTTTTGAATTAATGATTTTTTTTTACCAATCAACTGTCTGCATTTTGGATCAAGGTATAACGCTGCACTTGTTTGTAAAGCTTTTTATCAAAATATGTAGCTAAATGAATATTCTTGAACATTATTCTATTCTGAAAACTATGTTGTACTTTGGGTTGATTATAACAACATTTCTAATAATTTCTGAATGTCATCACTGCAGGAAAATCATACAAACATTAAACAACAAAACGTTTGATTCACATTAGATCATCACTTTGAGATCAGTGGCAGATCCCTTTTAATCTGTCCCACAGATTATTAGCCCTAACCTCACATTTTGCACTTTCTCTTCAGATAGTATCCCAATTATTAAACCTGCCAATAGTCAGAGAAAAGGACTTAAAAGTTTAACGGCAGAACGTACGTAGAATTATGTTGAGCCAAACAAAATGTTTGAGCAGTGGTTTTCAGAAGCGAAAGAGAACAAGGAAGCCACACAGGATGAAATAACAAAGAAAAGTCAACTATCAGGCAGTCTCATATGTATAAAATAATACATCTCCATGAGATTAGGCAGAAGATTTTAAAAGAAAAAGCATTAAAGCATTAAAGCATTGAACACTGCGAGGAACATCACGTGCTGTCCAACCCTCAATGAGTTAAAGAGATGAGACAACCTAGTGTCCGTCAGTCCATTCATCCATCCATTCATCCAGATTTATCTTGAGAAGACCTTCCTTAAAATGCTGTGAACAAGACTTTGTAGAGTTTGCTTTCAAGCTACTGCAGAGGACAGCTTTCAAAGAGCATTTCATACTCATCCAAATATGCTTAGAAATATGTTGCCACTGGGATCTAATGGCAGTAAAACCAAGAGACTGAGATACAAGCAACAGTCAAATAATGTAATTAATGTGCAGTTTATAATTTATAATATTGCAATACCTGTTCAACATTTCACATCTTTTTTTTTTAAGAAGTATGATATTTCCCAAGTCATTTACATAAAGATCATTTCACAAACTGTTGCTGACAGAAGGAAAGGTGAAAAAGGTTATTTATCTGTACCATATAGAAGCCAGCAGAAAACCTTCAACTCCAGCCAGAATATAAGGACTCCTTTGCTGCAAACAAAAAGACCGTAGAGGCCTATAATTCTTGAGTCCAAGTGAATACCAAGCTGTAACCATGAGATACTAAAACTGAGCGTACTCTTTAAGAGGATTCTGAGTAATTAATGCCAAATTCTCAGTAGTGTGAGCACAGACTTTGTGTTTGTGCATAAGTGAAAGTGATTCGTATCAGAAAAAACTCGGGTAACGTTGGAAACTTTCTTCACATTTACATTCTGCTCAGAGTTTTACTCTGCTTGCTTGACTGAACTGACAGCATCAGCCATTTCATTTAAGGTGATAAATGTGATATGATATAATAAGAATAAACAAACTTCTTTCTGCACAGACACAGGGTTTAGTGCGGATAGACGTTTTGAGGTCTGTGACATCTTGCAAAGCGCTGAAAAAGGATAAACTCAGTCAAGTGAAAAAAATAAGACAAAATACAAGTTTAATCCATCAAAAATATGTGGAGGAATTAAAGATTTGACAGATTTTTTATATAATCTAACCATCTTTTGGGATTAAAATCAAGTTATTGTGTCTGTAAGAGACCTTATAAGCAGTTTCAGTTTGAATCTATCTTCATTTTAAATGTTTTGTGTCGGTCCCCGTCAGAATTGTAATGGTGCGTCAAACCTCCTCACCGTACATATAGGACTTTGATAAAGGGCACTTCAATCAATCTGACAGTGTGTATTGATATATCCTGACTGTTGCCCCAATGGTCTTTTCAGTAACTCAGCTCGATGTTGATTTTATCAAAACTCATTGTTGATTTTTTATTGTTTGTCTGATTATGTGGTTACTGCTGACTGTGCAGCAAATTGGCCGCTGGGAACAACAAAGATCTCGGTGATCCTTGAATCTGGACATATACATTGGTGTGTAATGAAAATCGCTTTGCTTTGTTTATATGCCACAAACTGTACAGGCAGATGCTGTTTGCTCTATCAGTCAGGGTTGGAAGAAAACAAATGGCTCAGCTGTGGTGTGGTTAAGATTTGGTTAGATTTAATGGAACACAACTTAGATTAAGGTACCCTTTAAAAGAAGAATATTTTCCATTACCATTTTACCATTTTTCACTTTATTCATCTTCACATAATTCTCACCAACACGCAGAATAAATTAGGTTATATTGATTTTTTACTCTGTGGTGCAGTTGGTAGCACTGTTGCCTTGCAGCAAGAAGGTCCTGGGTTCGATTCCTGGCCTGGGGTCTTTCTGCATGGGGTTTGCATGTTCTCCCCGTGCATGCGTGGGTTCTCACCGAGTACTCCGGCTTCCTCCCACAGTCCAAAGACATGCCTGTTAGGTTAATTGGTAACTCTAAATTGCCCTTAGGTGTATGAATGAGTGTGTGCATGGTTGTTTGTGTGTTGCCCTGCGATGGACTGGCGACCTGTCCAGGGTGTACCCTGCCTCTCGCCCATAGACTGCTGGAGATAGGCACCAGCTCCCCCGTGACCCACTATGGAATAAGCGGTAGAAAATGACTGACTGACTGATTTTTTACTCTGATTAAAACAGGTCTGTCTGGAAAATAACACATTGGGTCTCTGCGACATTACTAATTCTGAAAGGTTTTAAACCCCAAAAACAAAAACAAAAAACAAATATAAAATGAATATTGTTTTAATAAAGTAATGGCCCAGTCCATAAATTACATTTGTCTATATTCTTTCCAGAGATGTCAAATTGGAAAGCAAAGTACATAGTAAAGTTGTTTTCATTGTTCAATGGATTTTAAATGCAATATGTAATTTAAATATAATAAATACTACTAAAAATACTACTAATTAAAAAGTATAGAAACATAAAAATGAATAAAAATCTAGAATTATTTTAAAAATTCACTGGAAATAAAGTTTTTATTTATGACCTGATATCCTGGTCATCCTGCTGCCGTTCTCTCTCCACTGCAATGGAGGCAGTCTGAACTGACAGAGTTTTTGCCCTGTTCATTTGAGTTTTTTTAATAAAATGTTAAAAACTGCTAAACAGAAGCAAAATAGTGTATTTGTTTGTCTTATTTGCCCTGATATCCAAGCATGTAAAACTGTCCAAACACATTTGTTTGCTCATTTTATGTTTTATTGCACCAAACAGCCCAGAAGTAGCACTGAAACTAGTATTTGCAAAGTATAGTGTGTTTATGGAAACACTGAGTCTAAAGGCTAGCAAATCTGTATCAGGGCTTTGATATGGATGTAGATTTAACAGTAAGTCATAACAGATCCAATCCAGACGTGATTTTTAGGGCATGCTTAGTTCAGACTCAGCCAACAGCCATGTGGGAGAGACCTGAGCACAATATAGCTGTAACACTGCTTATTATTATTGAAAATGTTCAAAACAATTTTAGAAAGTTGGAGAAGCACTCAGCCTTTAACTTATGATCACACATGACATGATAAACTGAAAATGCAGAAAAAAACCTGTTATGATCCAAAATATCAATAGTCACATCACAACAGAAAGCTCATGCTAACAGCAGCATAACACTGGTGCAAAGATCCTCACCGAGATGCTTGTTTGAGACTCTTTGTAGTTGTATAAAGGCTTTCTGCAGAATTAGAGAGTAATGTGAGAATGTAGCAAAGAGGGTGAAAGTGGTCATTATGTCCTCCAGCAGCCTAAGCCTATAGCTGTTATGATTCTGGCACACCTGCTCTACCCTGTCTCCCTGGCTGCAATCAGCAGATTAGATGCACCTGGTGGTTGCTGCAGTGCAGTGCAATCTGTGGAATGCCAAGCACCTGTGTCTTCCCTGATATATACTGACTCTGACAAGCAGACGGTGCCAGATATTTGAAAGCCATTCGTGTGAGTAGATATCCAGCGTTCCTTCCTGTCTGATCATTGTTCTTGACCTTGCCTTGCCTTTTGGATTTATGCCTCTGCCTGCTCCCTGTCGGACTATTTGGATTCTGGTTGTCGACCTTGTTTCCTGCATCTGGTTTATGCCTCTGCCTGCCCCTTGCCTGACGCCTCTTGTTCCGAACGTTGACCCTGTTTCTGTCCTTGGATTATTGAGCCAGCCTAGCTCTCGGATTATTCAGCCTGGAGTCACTTCTTTCCTGTGCTGTGGAGATCACCGCCTGCCGCCCACTGAGGTTTCCCCTCTGGGTTTCAAGTTCCACGCAAGACAAAAGCAGGTTAGTGGCTTTTCTGATTCCTGCAAAATCTGGAGAGACAACAAGTCACTAATCCCTCTTTCTGCCTCAGTGATTCCTGGAAGCTGTGAGGAGTGTTACCTGTGTGACGTTTTCCTGTGGCTGAATAAACCTTTTAAACTTTCAGTACTGTGTCTGGCTGAATCTTGGGTCCGCCTTTTTCTGATTCATAGCAGAAGAATCTGGCCAAAAATGGACCCATCGCCAGCACAACAGTGGCGTACCCACGTTGATGAGACCCTTTCCTGGTTGGGTTCTGGCATGGAGGAAATAATATCCACATTACGTTCTGGCAATCTTGTCTCCGAGCCGCCACCGTCACAAAGAAACCACGCCCAAGTAACACGGACAACAGCGGAGGTAAGGGAGCCACGCCTCTCTCCGCCTGAGATGTTCAGGGGAGACTCAGACCAATGTCGAGCTTTTCTAACTCAGTGTGAAATTCATTTTGAGCTTCAGCCGTCATCCTTTCCCACTGAACGTTCCAAGGTGGCGTTTGTTATATCTCTCCTGGTAGGAAAGGCAAAACAGTGGGGAACTGCTGAACGGCATAACAGGTCTGCATCTTGTGATCTTTATGAAACTTTTTCCAAGGAACTCTTTCGAGTTTTTGACCCGGTCATTCCAAGTCGTGAGGCCGCAAGAGGATTATTATCCCTCAAACAGGGTGATCAGCCTGTCTCGACCTATATAATTGACTTTCATTTGTTGGCTGCAGAGAGCCGTTGGAATGAGGCAGCACAAATGGATGCATTCATGAAAGGATTAAACGAAGACATCAAGGATGAGCTAGCGACCCGTGACTATCCTTCTTCCCTGAAACAACTCGAGGATTTGGCTGCTCGCATTGATATTTGGCTGGCAGAGAGAAGGAAGGAGAAGCGCCATGAGAAGGGTCGCTCATCATTAACTTAGGTTTCTGCACACCGGTATGAGAGAATTAGTCGGTCACCTCTCACTGAGGAAAATGATATTGTGAGCCCATGCAATTGGGCAGAACCAAGATTACCCCTGAGGAGAAAGATCGTCGGAGAAGATTCAAGCTCTGTTTTTATTGTGGAGAGAAGGGACATTTAGCACTCAGGTGTCCACTAAAAGGACAGGCTCAGCAGAGGAAGGGAGGTCTCTACTGAGCGGAAGTCAACTATCTGCCTCCTCCTTCTTGTTTCCTGCCCATTTTCAAACCTCTTCTTTGTCTCTCCAGGGGGCTGTGTTTATTGATTCAGGAGCAGATACTGAATTCATGGACAAAACATTTGCAAATAAGAACGGCATAAAACTTATTCCGTCAGCTGACACAAGAAACGTGCTAGCTTTGGATGGTCACAGCATGAACAATTCACATCTCAGGACGGAGGAGATTACCTTAACAGTTGGAGGTAATTATCAAGAAAAAGTAACTTTCACGATCATTAATTCACCTGAACGTCCTGTAGTCCTAGGGGCCTCCTGGTTGCAGAAACACAACCCTCACATCGACTGGAAGAAAAAAGAAGTTCTGGGTTGGTCTGAGTCATGTTCCGTTGACTGTCTTTTGTCTGCTGCTACGGAGGTCAGTGTGGAGAATGAGGTTGAGGAGACCTATCCGGATTTATCCAAGGTACCGCAAGAATACCATGATTTAAAGGAGGTTTTTAATAAAATCAAGGCCACAGCTCTGCCACCCCATAGACCTTATGATTGTGCTATTGATTTGCTTCCTGGCACATCACCCCCTAAAGGCAGAACCTATTCATTGTCTGGTCCAGAGCACAGGGCCATGAAGAGTTATGTTGATGAGGCATTAAAGGCAGGGCACATTCAACCCTCTTCCCCTCCTGTAGGTGCTGGTTTCTTTTTTGTTGGGAAGAAGGATGGTTCATTGAGACCATGCATTGATGATAGAGGCCTTAATGAGATAACAGTTAAAAATAGATATCCCTTACCACTCATGAACACAGCTTTTGATCAGATCCAGGGAGCCAAGATATTTTCTAAGCTGGATCTAAGGAATGCATATCATCTGGTCCGAATCAGAGAAGGAGATGAGTGGAAAACGGCTTTCAACACGCCTACGGGCCATTATGAATACAAGGTCATGCCGTTTGGACTTACTAACGCTCCTGCAGTTTTTCAGTCATTGGTCAATGACGTTCTAAGAGACATGGTGGGTCAATTTGTATTTGTTTATCTTGATGACATACTGATTTATTCTCAAGATCTGGAAAGACACAGAAAACATGTCAGAGCTGTTCTCCTGCGTCTTCTCCAAAACCAGTTGTTCGTCAAGGCAGATAAATGTGATTTCCACATAACTACCACTTCCTTTTTGGGCTTCATCATTTCCCCAGATCAAGTGCTTGTCGACCCCTCCAATGTTAAGGCCGTATTCGAATGGCCTGTTCCAACTGATCGCAAGCAGCTTCAAAGATTTCTATGCTTCGCAAACTTCTATAGGAGGTTTATTAGAAATTACAGCCTGGTTGCTACTCCCCTAAACGCTCTTACCTCTTCCAAGGTGAAATTTGTGTGGAATAAGGATGCAGAGAAGGCCTTCAATAGGCTAAAGGAACTCTTCACGTCAGCTCCAGTGTTACGGTCTCCTGACCCAGAGAGACAGTTTATCGTGGAGGTGGATGCCTCAAGCACTGGGGTCGGAGCTGTATTAAGCCAAAGAGGTGAGGATGATCGTGTTCACCCATGTGCCTTCTTTTCAATGACTGTCACAGGCTGTCAAGTTGGTGTTGACAGAGTGGAGACATTGGCTGGAGTGGACTAAGGAGCCATTTATGGTGTGGACTGACCATAAGATCTTGGAGTACCTGAAATCAGCAAAACAGCTAAACCCCAGACAGGCTAGGTGGGCTTTGTTTTTTGGTCGTTTTAATTTCTCCCTATCTTACAGGCCAGGGAGTAAAAATGGCAAACCTGATGCCCTATTCCGGATTCAAGAGCCTGAAGAATCTCAGTCTGCAGGTGAAGAGGAGTTTATCCTTCCTGAAACCGTCAGGTTGTCTGTGTCCCGAGTGGAGGTGGAAAGGGAGGTCCAGGAAGCCTTTAGAGATCTGCCTATCCCATCATCATGTCCACCTGACCGCTGTTTTGTCCCTGAATGTCTTGTGCCTAAGGTACTGGAGTCTTGTCATTGCTCTCGTTTAGTTTGTCATCCAGGAATCAGCAGAACCATTCAGACAGTTCGAACTGTCAAAGACTTTGTTGCTGAATGCACTCAATGTTGTGGAGCTAAGCCTTCTCATCGGCCCCCTGCGGGGTTGTTGCACCCTTTGCCAATTCCCCCTCGCCCATGGTCACATATTGCGATGGATTTTGTGACAGGTCTACCAGTTTCTAATGGTCACTCTGTACTACTAACCATAATTGTCAGATTTTCAAAGATGGTTCATCTGGTGCCGTTGGAGAAGCTTCCATCTGCTAAGGAGATGGGTGAGATATTGACCCGAGAAGTTTTCAGGCTCCATGGAATTCCAAATGACATTGTTTCCGATAGAGGACCCCAATTTGTGTCACGTTTCTGGAAGGAGTTTTGTTCTTTGTTGGGAATTTCTGTTAGTCTTTCCTCAGGGTTTCCTCCTCAGTCTGATGACCAAACCGAGAGAGCCAACCAAGAAGCTGAAACCAAACTTCGTATCTTATGTGAGTCTGACCCGACTAAGTGGTCACAAAATTTGCCCTGAGTTGAATACGCCATGAACTCTATGCAATCAAGTGCCACTGATTTGTCCCCTTTTCATGTTGTGTTCGGTTTCCAGCCACCCATGTTTTCAGTTCAGGAGAGAGAAGCTAATGTTCCGTCCGCCCAAGCGGCTGCCCTAAGGTGCCAAAGAATATGGAGAAAGGCCAGGAGATCAATGATCAGAATGTCACTGGTTCAGTCAAGAACGGCCAACCGGAGACGGATCCCTGCTCCTAAGTACCAGGTGGGGCAGAAAGTTTGGCTCTCCGCCAAGGACCTCCCATTAAGGGTAGAATCCCAGAAATTGGCACCCCGATTTGTTGGACCTTTCCCAATCTCCAAGATCATCAACCCTGTCGCTGTACGACTGAGATTACCCAACTCCATGAGGATTCACCCCACGTTTCACGTTTCTCAGATCAAGCCCTTCATGGAGCCCCAACTTGGTTCAATTAGCAGGGTAAGAGCACAGTTTTGCTCAAAATATTGAAATGCACACAACATTATGCGTGACATACCAGAGTTCAATGCTGGCGCATCTGTGACCAAGACAACATGTCTTTGTGATGTATCAAGAGCCACGGTATCCAGGGTAAGGTCAGCATACCACCAAGAAGGACGAACCACATCCAACAAGATTAACTGTGGACGCAAGAGAAAGCTGTCTGAAAGGGATGTTTGGGTGCTAACCCGGATTGTATCCAAAAAATATAAAACCACGGCTGCCCAAATCACGGCAGAATTAAATGTGCACCTCAACTCTCCTGTTTCCACCAGAACTGTCCGTCGGGAGCTCCACAGGGTCAATATACACGGCCGGGCTGCTATAGCCAAACCTTTGGTCACTCATGCCAATGCCAAACGTCGGTTTCAATGGTGCAAGGAATGCAAATCTTGGGCTTTGGACAATGTGAAATGTGTATTGTTCTCTGATGAGTCCACCTTTACTGTTTTCCCCACATCCGAGAGAGTTACGGTGTGGAGAAGCCCCAAAGAAGCGTACCACCCAGACTGTTGCATGCCAGAGTGAAGCATGGAAGTGGATCAATGATGGTTTGGGCTGCCATATCATGGCATTCCCTTGGCCCAATACTTGTGCTTGATGGGCGCGTCACTGCCAAGGACTACCGAACCATTCTTGAGGACCATGTGCATCCAATGTTTAAAACATTGTATCCTGAAGGCGGTGCCATGTATCAGGATGACAATGCACCAATTCACACAGCAAGACTGGTGAAAGATTGGTTTGATAAACATGAAAGTGAAGTTGAACATCTCCCATGGCCTGCTCAGTCACCAGATCTAAATATTATTGAGCCACTTTGGGGTGTTTTGGAGGAGCGAGTCAGGAAACGTTTTCCTCTACCAGTATCACGTATTGACCTGGCCACTATCCTGCAAGAAGAATGACTTAAAATCCCTCTGACCACTGTGCAGGACTTGTATATGTCATTCCCAAGACGAATTGATGCTCTATTGGCCGCAAAAGGAGGCCCTACACCATACTAATAAATTATTGTGGGCTAAAATCAGGTGTTTCAGTTTCATTGTCCAACCCCTGTAGATCATTAAGGGTTTAATTTTACAAATATGATATGATTTGTAGTGAATACTTTTTGCTCAAGCCATGCCAAGCCTGTCCATGTCTCGCTTCTGCCACGTCAAGCCTGGCTGTAAGTTTTCACTTTTTGTTTATTAAAACCCTTCTACTCACCTTCCTGCTTCCTGCCTGTCTGCATTCTGGGATCCGATCCAAATACCACATCTTGACCGTTTCTCAACCTTCATTATAAACAGATCCTGACAGTTTTTGTTACATAAATGAATGTAATTATTACAAATTTTAAGCAGAAAAATTGATTATGTTTAAAACCCAAACAGAGTGGAATTAAAACAATCACAGCCTTAGAGTTAGGCAGCTCATTGAGAAATGACAGGGCAATTTTTCACTAGAGATTGCTATTCATAATACCTGGAAGTGTTACCTCAGTTGCTTTAATATTATAGCGTCTTATTGAACTTGTTCAGATTAAATGTATTGCCTTTATGCCTGTTTGTAAAGAAAAGTGCTTTATGTGTTCAGACATAACATAAGGTTTAAGTAAAAATTGTATATAAAATTAGAGGGCTCCTTACACTTTACCATGAAGATTAGAGCATTTTGGGATTGCAGGCAAATTGTCATTTCATCTATTTGTAAAGCAAACTTAATTAAAGGGATTTGCTCATCAAAATCTGTTAAACACCTTTGAAAATTTCTAGAAATCAGATTTGCACCTTTGAACATGACATTTCCTAATCCCTGCAATAAGCTTTCAAGGTTCTTATTAATTTAATGTTTTCAGAACTATAGGAAAATGTTTCTAACTAGGACAGCCTGGGGATTATGACCATCTGAGGTATAAGACTGTAAGCTATTGGTCTTTTTTAAAATAATTTGTTAGTTGTTCCTTATCAGGAGCAAAGACCAGTTTGAGATGTGCGTGCTGCCATGGGCCATGAGAAAGATCAATATTTGCTGTACTTTATAGGACTCCTGTAACAGGATTCGGGATATGAAATGGAGACACTATTGTCCCGAGGAGGTCCGCTGTGACAAATCCTGACAAACAGCAGAGCAGCGCTGCTGTCACCCTCGCAGAGGTTGCATATTAGCAGGTTGATGCCTGGGTCACAGAGTACATATTAAATTGTCGGTATCCTTGATGAGAGATGGAGCAGCAGCTCCATTAGATCTCAAAATGGATTGATAAGCCACACATGGATAGGTACAAAAAGAAGCTGCCATAAACGTAAGTGTAATTTGGAAAGATAATTTCTCAGAAAAGATAATCTTAGGGAAATCAATATGCCTAACAATGAGTGGTATGTAGCATTGGTTCAGGTAACTCTGCTCCTGTCAAATCCAATATTGCAGTTTTTGCATTTAAACGACATGCATTAAGCACAGTGTGCATGTGAACTGGTACGTAAACAGGTCAGCTGCAATGAGCATATCACTTTCGAATAAATGTGAAGCAGAAATGTTTGCAGTCGTTCTCTTTTGTGCAAAATTACAAGTGAAATTATATTTTTAGGTTTGTTTTTTTTTTCTCCCCAAATTATACCTGTTATTGAAATTGGCTGCTCAGAATTTCCATCTTCCTCTTTCACAGAGAACAGAAGCAGTACTCACCTGGAAGTCAATTGGTCCACTTCGCCTCGGAGCTACAGATGAGTCACCGGTGTGCCCTTTCATGGGGGCTTTTAAATCCATTTCCTACAGCGCTGTGCTGGAACTTCTGTTCAGGAGCATGGTTGCCACAGTTGCAGACCAATTCAGCAAAGTCTGGGGACACAGTACTATCTTACACAAGTGTTTTTATTTTTTTTATTTAGCCATTTCCCTCATAAATCCTAAAAGGTTAGGGTCTGAGCAGCTTTTGCAGAGTTTATTTATTACTCTAAACTAAAGCCGATTTGAAAAACCTGTGACAGCCTACAGCAATAGAGTCACAGATTAGTTACCATGTTTATCATAACATAAAGTAGTGAGATGACAAGTTAACTGAACTGCAGAGGAGTGGATTTTTACTTGGATTTCAGCCAACCCACACAGCCCTTGACACATTCATAAATGAAACCATCTCATGCTGGAATGAAAATTGGGCACTTCTCATTAAAGTGCATAAAAAATAGATGACTTTACTGAGAAAAATGTTTGAGAAATGACTGCAACTAAACTGCTAAATAGACTGATATTTAATCAAGCATCTGTCTCACTGAATAAAGTTGGTCTGTTTATATAATGGATGCCATAAATCACTACTGAGAAAATTGTTTTTATGATTTGACAGTGCTGTGGGTTTTCTTTGACTTGCATCCCCTGGCCTCCACCCTGGCTGGGTTCATTGACTGCACTTGCAAAGGTATAAAAGTCATGCTCATTGTGTTTTGCAGAGAAAGACCACAACTCCTTCTGATGCTCAGCATGGGCCTGATATCCTCCTTTGTTCCCTCACTCGCCCATTTTCTGTACCCGCTTAGCCCTATTCCAGCTTGCTGCGGGGGCTGGAACCTATCCCAATAGTCAAGTACAATGTTACAAGTCCATCATCGGTTGTTTTGTTCAGCCTGTTATCATTCAGTGGGAGGTTTTATAATAAGGTTTTCATTAAGAGTTCAGTAACAACTTCAGAAAGTTTCTTGAACTTATTCTATGTTTTGTCCTAAGAAAATAAGTCTATCAAAAACCAAAGAATAACAGTGGTCAGAAAAACACTAGGAGGGAACACTAAAAGATTTACCAGCCTCCATTGTTAAGTGTGCTGTGTCATGTGCATGCATTTAGTCAAAAAATAATAATTTAAAAGAAGAATATGTCTCCCAGTGGTTGAGAGCAGATTCTCAGTGATTCAGCACATCCATCCATCCATTGTCTCTACCCACTTGTCACTGTAGGGTTGTGGGAGGTCTGGTGCTTAAACTTTAGCGGTAATTGGGCCAGAGGCTCGGTACACCATGTCCCATCTTGCACATGATAATCCCAATTACTTAAACAGAAAGCAGGGGAACTTGTTCCTTGAAGATGTTTAATCTCTCATCCAGGCTAAATTGCAGGCTAAGTCAGCAGCTTTATTGTTTGTTTTCCAGTCTCCACACAAGAAGCGAAAAAAGATAACCAGAACGCACCAACTGGCCAGAATTCACTGTCCAATTTCCACATTAAAACACAGCCCACCATGTGTCTGTGTAAGGGACCAGACTTAAACAAGGACAAAAGGTGTTCAAAAAATTGAAAAAACTTCAATTTAATACTATCAAAAATAATTAAAGGATCAAACGTCAACACAAAATAACTCAAATAATAAATAATATGGATTTGGGCCCAACTCAACTGAGTTCAACTGAAGAATAACTAAACTCAAACAAAACTGACCTGCAGACAAAGAACAAAGACTGCTTAAATAGGGGTGGAATAACCTAAACTCTCCAAATGAGGGAGGCACAACATATCAGAGGAATGAGAGGAACAAATAAATAAAAAATACATACAAAATTAACTAAAACATAAATGAAGCAAAATCATTTTTATCTTAGCACAAATAAGTGAATATTAAAGAGACAAAATAACTAACAACTTTAACAAGTTAAGTCCCCCCCCCCCTCAGTCTTTTGTAATAATGGTATGTTCCTGGCTTCCACTTCCAGCTGGTCTGCGTTTGCAGAACCTCAAAGAAAGGAGTTAGTGTAAGTTAACCATTCAGAGTATTAACTAAAGTGTGCACTCTTTAGAAAATATATGTCTTAATAAAATAACTTAAACTTATGTATAGTGTCATCTGGAACTAATAAATGTAAACTATGAAAAACAATACTAACACTTTGTAGTGGTGGTAGAAGCATCCACCACATTCTGCTTGGATCAGTGAAAACACAGACTTAGCAGAGGGTACCACATGGCCAGCAGCACTATTGTCCAGCCTTTGTCTTGAATAAGGAATACAAATCTGATCCAAAGTATATTTGAACTCGATTAGCATCCATATTCACATCCTGTTTGTGTGGTTGAGTTACTTTCTAAAAGATAATTTCTCTAAGTGGAATAGATACTACATTAAAGAGCATGCTTTGCTTTTTTCCATAAAATTAATAACTCAGGAGGAAAAACGACTTCAAATATTATAGCAAAAGATCAAAGAGCTGGTTAGATCAGAACATTGTGGTACAACACCAAAAACAGAAAAAATAAATCAGACAAGAGCATATCAGATTCACCTAAAACCTTCATAATCACCATAAGCCTGAAAGCAAGGTAGGTAAAATTACAATAAAAGCAGCTGGAGAAACTTTGTTCTTTCTGTTGGCTTAATGTCAAAGAACACAAGACCTGGCAGCTGCTTAAGAGGCCAATGGTGACCGAAGACATGGCAACATAATGTGATGCACAAGATTACGGTGCAACACACATGTAAGATTTGTAGTGATTCGCCAGAATCCTTCTGGTCAAAGTTAATTTAATTTTTAAATTATCATGTGCTACCTTACTACCATATGGAACGTAATTATTGGTATGACTAATCTGGCTCTAAAGCTAATTAGAATTTAAGCCATTGTTGAGCATTTAAAAAACAACAAACTGTTGGCCTTTATACCATCTTCCCATAGAAATGCAGATAGACTTAGCATGTTTTGCCTTTCTATTTCACATTGTTTGATACTGGAATGTCAAGACAAACATGATAAGGGCCCCCTAAGGAAACATGGGCCATGAGCTTAGACAAAAATAGGAGCCTTTTCAATCTGGCATTGTCTTGTTGAGTTGTTGGTGATGACATGACAAGCAGAGAGTGAGATTAGTGTCAGGAGTGATCATTTTCAAACTACTTGACTTTGGCATGCTGACACTGAACCCCTCAGCTATAAACCGTTTCTATATTTTAAAAGTTGTATTCCAAACCTGATGGGAAATAGCCTAGAGAAGGTAATAAATTAACTAAGTACATGCAGCTTCTAGGCTTCGCTTTAATTTATCCATGCCATGCCTATCAGGCTAGCATAACTCTTAAGTGACATACTATGCACACTGAGACACTTGAGTCAACAATGTGAGGTAAAGACATCACCATACATCAACCACTGTTTATCGGGTAAAGGTTTGGCCTCATACTGGCTCCCTGGGTACATGCAGACACTTTAAAGTACAAATAGCTTATCAGCAGACAGCCCTGCTGTGACATGGCTTACAAATAAAACCAAGGCTGAAAAGAGAAAGTGACATACACCAGTTCTAGATTCCACTCCAGACCCTTCGGTCAACATTGCAGAGCTGGTCTGTGCACTGATGAATGTATGCCACTGCAATGGCGTCACACTACAGTCCTCCTTGCAGTCGGTACCCCAGAAATATCTAAATTTAGTTGGAAAGATTAGACCCCATTCAGCACAAACCAGGCGCTCCAGCAAAAAAAGCTATAAAACTAGGATAGTGGGATGAACAATACCATTATAATGCAAAACAGACAAAACCCTGTCAGATTTAGGTTAAAATTAAACTTTTAATTTGACCAACAAGTTTTGGACTAGCCCAGCAAGAGTCCCAACTTGAATTTAATTGAGAATCTGTGGAGAGAGCTAAAGATTAGGGTGATGACAAGGAGGCACTTTCTCCTCACAGACTTGATTCTTACACTAAAGATAAATCATCAAAATATCAACATGCAAAAATCTGGTCAGCAATTATTAGAAAGGTTTGATGACTTTAATTCCAATAAAGAGTTTCAGAAGGCTGTAAATAATTTCCAATATGTCCCTTTTCTATTAATTGTATGTTTTTCAAAATTCATATTCATTTGAAATGCATTTATCTTTAAGAGATCTCGTTTCCTATCAGAAACAAACCTCTTGGTTCAATGAAAGCGATTTGGAATCTAAATCTCCGAAAGGTCTGAATACATTTGGGTTTAAAAGCAGAGGTCATGGCCAACATGTGGAAGAATTTGCTCTGGTCAAATGAGACAAAATTGCAAGTTTAATCCTACATGAAAAATGCTGCGTGTGGAGGCAAACAAACTAATCTCCACAATGAAACATGGTTGTGACAGAATCCTCTCCAGTGGGAAGCTTTCCTTCAGCAAGAACAGGAAAGCTGATTAGAGTTTAGGGGAACATGGAAAGAGCTAAATCTCATCACTCATTACTGAAATTCTAGATTAAAACCTGTTTAGAGGTTGCAAATTACCTTAGACTGGGATAGATGTGTATCTTCCAGCAAAAGCCCAAAACAGACAATTAGAGCTACAATAAAATGGTGTCAATCAAAGCATATTTACGTGTTAAAATGACCCAGTTAAACCCTTATCTAAATGGGGAAATACTTTATTCTCTAGGTGTAAAAAGCTGGTAAAGACATACCCCATCATGTTTTGAGGTTGCAGTGAACCCCAACACAGAAACGACAGGGGAAGGCACATGGTGGGGAAAATGATCTCATAATAAAAAATGAGAACCCAGCAGAATGTTCAATTCTTGTTCTAGAATTGCGCCGCTCAAGGTGGCAGCAAGTTGGAGTAGCTCTGTTACTTTTGATTCTGATTTATTCTTTTTTGGGAACTATTCCTCTTGTGGTGGATACAGTTGATTTTTTTTTGGATGACCGTCCACTCCAGTGTCGGATGCTCTGCAGCTTGGAGGATTTTTCTTAATACTTTCTATTTTTGGACATTTGTTATGATGCATTGCCATGGCAACGGGGTTGTTTCTTACAACCGGTAGCAGCTGATTAATATCTCAAAAGCTCAAATAATACTTCAGCTACAACCCCAAATCCCTGATGAGTTGAAAAGGAGACGCCGTGGATGCAGAGCAGGAGCTAAGAGAAGAGAGAGAAGGAGGAAGTTCAAACCATCTCTTCCGTCGATTTTGATGGGCAATGTGAGATCATTGGGAAACAAGTTGGATGAACTCCAAGCCCTACAAAGGACCCAGCCAGAGTACCGGGCATGCAGTATTATGTGTTTTACTGAGACATGGCAGCAGGATCATATCCCCGACTCCAGCGTCTCTCTGCCGGGCTTTTTAACCATACGAGCAGACAGAGATTTAAAGAGGAGCAGCAAATGTAAAGGAGGTGGACTGGCAGGACTTGTGAACAACAGATGGTGTAATCCAGGACATGTAACTGTGAAGTGTCATCTCTGCAGTCCAGATATTGAACTGTTGGCAGTAAGTTTTCGTCCATATTATTTACCCAGAGAGTTCACCAGTGTTATTTTGGCAACAGTTTACGTTCCACCTTCCGCTGTTGCTGACACTGCATGTGATGGCATCAGCTCAGTTGTTGCTAAGCTACAGACACAAAACCCCAATGCTTTTGTGGCAATTTCTGGTGATTTTAACCATGCTTCACTCTCTGCTACACTTCCAACGTTTCAACAATTTGTCAACTGCTCTACCAGAGAAAACAAAACATTGGATTTGTTTTATGCAAATGTCAAGGACTCATACATCTCTACAGCAAGACCTCCTCTAGGCAAATCAGATCACAATCTTGTTTTTCTCTGCTCGAAATATAAGCCCCTTGTTCAGAGGCAACCTGTAATAAAGAGGACTGTGAGAAAATGGCCACAGGAAGCTGAAGAAGCTCTGCAAGGTTGCTTTGAGGCTACAGACTGGGACGCACTGTGCCAGCCACATGGAGAGGACATCAATGCCATGACTGAGTGTGTAACCGACTATATAAACTTCTGTGTGGATAACATCATCCCCACCAGAACCGTGAGATGCTTCCCCAATAACAAACCTTGGATCACCAATGACCTGAAGGACCTGCTTAACAAGAAAAAAAGAGCCTTCAGAAAGGGAGACAGAGAATTATTGAGGATTATACAGAAGCAATTTAAAGTCAAGATAAGAGACAGCAAGGAGGTGTACAAGAAGAAGCTGGAGAGCAAGCTCCAGCAAAACAATATCAGAGATGTGTGGACAGGGATGAAGAAGATCACAGGCTTCAAGTAGAAGGATGATCAGACCGATGGAGGTCTGGACAGGCCAATGAACTGAACACATTCTTCAATAGGTTCAGTTCAGAAACAAGCTTCGCATCCTCCTCTCCTGCTCACAGCCAAACAGACATTCCATCTTCCTTTGACCCAGATAACCCACAGCTGTCCAGTAACACCTCACATTTTTTATCTTCCACCTCAGCCCTAGACCCTTCTGCTTCTACATGTTTGCCTTTAACCATATCAGAAGATGCTGATGCTTCCTTTGCTTCCCCCTTCCACCTGTGTGTCTCAAGAAGTCAGGTGAAGAGACAACTGGAGAGACTGAATAGGAATAAGGCTGCAGGTCCAGATCATGTTAGCCCTAGAGTCCTGAAGGCCCGTGCAGAGCAGCTCTGTGGGATTCTGCAGCACCTCTTCAACCTTAGCCTGGCCCAGAAGAAGGTTCCGGTGTTGTGGAAGACCTCCTGTCTTGTTCCGGTACCAAAGAAAACTCACCCATCAGTCCTCAATGACTATAGACCTGTTGCCCTGACATCTCACATCATGAAGGTCCTAGGGAGACTCCTGTTGGCCCACCTGAGTAAGCAAACAGTAAACCGTCAGGACCCCCTTCAGTTTGCTTATCGCTGTGGAGTTGGAGTTGAAGATACCATCATACATCTGCTTCAACAAACCCGCTGTCATCTGGACAAAGCCAGTAGCACTGTGAGGATCATGTTCTTTGATTTCTCCAGTGCATTTAATACAATCCAACCTGATTTGATTTGTCAGAAACTCCAGAAGACTCAGGTGGAGGCCTCAACAATCTCCTGGATCAAAGACTACCTGACAAACAGACCACAGTTTGTCAAACTGAAGAGTTGTGTGTCTAACCAGGTAGTCAGCAGCAAAGGAGCACCACAGGGGACTGTACTTTCACCATTCCTTTTCACTCTGTACACCTCAGACTTCTAGTGCAAGACAGACTCCTGTCATCTGCAGAAATACTCAGATGATTCTGCAGTCGTGGGGTGGATCAGAGATGGACAAGAAGCTGAGTACAGGAAGGTAGTGGACCGCTTTGTGGCATGGTGTGGAAACAATCATCTCATTTTGAACGTGACTAAAACAAAGGAGATGACTGTAGATTTTAAGAGAAACAGGAATAAGTCAAAAACTATTTCTATCATGGGAGAAGATGTGGAGGTGGTGGAGGAGTATAAATACCTTATTGTTCACCTGGACAACAGACTAGAGTGGAGATGCAACTGTGAAGCCATCTACAAGATGGGACAGAGCAGAATGTACCTCTTGAGGAAGCTTAGGTCCTTTGGTGTTTGCAGCAAGATGCTGCATATCTTCTATAAGTCTGTTGTGGAAAGTGTGATCTCTTCTGCAATCATCTGCTGGGGAAGCAGCATCAGAGCCAGGGACTTAAAAAAGCTCAACAAGCTGATAAAAAAGGCTGGCTCTGTTCTGGGAACTCCTCTGGAACCTCTGGAGATCATTGTGGAAAGACGGATTCTTCATAAAATGAAGAACATTATGGAGAACTCTGAGCATCCTCTTCATGAGACTGTCCTACAACAACAGAGTGTCTTCAGTCAGAGGCTTCTTCAGATCTGCTGTAAGATGGAGCGCTACAGGAGATCCTTCCTGCCCACAGCCATCAGCATCTACAACGGCTCTTTGAGAAAAACTTCATAATATGAGCTATAACAACATTTAATTTCCCTTTGGGATTAATAAAGTATTTTTGAATTGAATTGAATTGAATTGAATAGGCATGAGGCAAACAGCACGTGGAACCGGGGTGAAAGTGATGGAAGAATCCAGTAAGAAACAATGAAATCAGGGAGGTTATTGCTGTGGAGGTGTGATGGTGAGCCAGACAAGACTAAACAGGTGGATGCAGAAGAGCTGGGGGAGAATCAAAGCATGCAACTGAGAAAAGGTAACTAGCAAATAGAATGAAGAGGCTGAATAAAAACCCAAAAGAATCTACAAACCAAAGGAGGGAAAAGACGAACATTAAAATAACTGCCTATACAAATAATGTACAGAGATAAGAACACAAGAACCAAAAAAAAAACTCAACACAAAGGAATATGGAAAATCTTTAATAGTAATAATAAACAACCCAAAATACCAAATGAGAATCAAAACACATAAGGAATACCTTCCCACATTTCATATTTTCATTTTTAATAGATTTGCAAAAAAGTGCATAATTTTCATCTGGTTTAATGACATTAACCAAAATAAAAATCCAACCACATGCACACCTTTATACGACCATAATGCTGATAATGTAATGCTATCACAGATTAAGTATGTTTAGTCACATTTCATACAATTTCTTAATGAAAACTTAAAAAATGGAAAATATGCTTTCGATACATTTTTGTGTTAACTTACCAGCTCCTATTAAGAATCTATGGAAAGTCAAGATGAGCAGAGTAAATCCTAATGTGTCCCAGGGTTCGTGTAAAAGTTATTCTTTCAGTGGTTATCGGGCTTTTTGAAGTGCTATTTGAGAAAGTCTGAGAAGCTAACTCACATAAGTGGCACTTTCCTGGCAATGAGAAAGAAAAGCCACATAGGGAGATAAGGTCCTCTGGTAATTACGTATGATTTTCAAAATATTTATACAGTAATCAAAATTTCATTAGAGAATGTTTTCCCACTCATATCTTTTTGCTTCACGTCCTCTCCACCAAGATGTCTGTGCAGGGTCCCACTAAGCAGATGTGGCGTTACGTGCGTCTCTTTGACTTTTTACTAGCGTTTTATTAAGAGACCCAATCTCCACGAGAACTCTCAGACTTCATTTTACAGGAAACTTTGGCCAGTATTAAGAGTCTGACTTTAAACAAAGGTGTACAGCTACTCCAGCTCCACTCACAGTGAAAAATCAACCAGTATGAGACAAGCTGGTGCGTACCGACATGGCGGGCACAACAAATAAAGAACAAAATCGGTAATCCCTCATGAAACAGTGAGATTGCCCAGAGCGTGACACAGAAGAATTACAGCAAAGCCACCGAGCTGATGCGTGACAGCTCTCAAGACCTTTGTTAACTGGCAAACAGATTTTCCCTGAGTCAGAGAGCTAAAATCTGTTTTGTATTTCGCTGTTTCATTCCTTTGTTCACTCACACACTATTAATAACTCAAATAAGGTCACCTATGTGTGATATGGGGCCCTCCTTTTCCTCTGACTCTAGCTCTTATACATAGAGGAAATTAAAAACGTAAAACTAACATTATAGTTACTGATCTTCTTACACGATCTGATTTCCTTAAAATGTTAAAATATTAATGTTTTGTGATTCATATTCAGTTTCGTTTGACTAATAATGGACAGCATGCTCCACAATAATTCCCCCTGAACTTTTAGGCACATTCAAGTTTTTCATATAGTAGCATGATATTTTATTAACTGATTAAAGTTGAATACCCAGGAATTTACTTATCTTGGGCCTCCTAGTTCACTGGGTTATATATTTATTATATGACAAAGAGGGCATTTTCTTTTACACTCTTCAAAATGAGAAAGACAAGCAAAGTAGATGTGTAAATGGGCTAAAGCCTGCAAGTTGGTTCAGGCAGTCAGCTCGAGCAGTGCTTCTACTTCATACCTTATCTTCCTCACACTCTGCAGAATAAATCAAGCATACCCTAATGATTTTAAAGATCCATTTAAGTTGCCAAACCTCATGCTGCTCTCTACATCTCACCCACTGCCACTAACTGCCTGCCTGCTGCCAGGTCTGCTTGGTTCTCCTCAGTCCCTCCACCTCCCCATCCCCCCCTTGGGCTCTGAGGTCAGAGACCCTCTTTGTACTTCCTGCCATGTGGAGGGGATGTTCACGGGGTCAGAGATGCACTCCAAGTGTTTCTGCATAAAACAAAGGATGCATACAAAAAAATCTACTTTTATCCACTGTTGAGTATGGTGGATGATGTCATGCTGTGGGTCCTGTATCTCTTCCAAAATCCCTGGGAATGTTAGAGTCGTTAAGGTTGCGTTGCATTATGAACTCTTTAAAACACCAGGACATTTCAAATAGAAAACTTGACCTATAAACCCACAACAGGTCATCATTGGGTTTAGCAGCTTGGCCAAGTCAACAAAGAATGATTAGCCAGACTTAAATCCCATAGAAAGACTGTGAGATGTGCCAAAGACAAGAGAACATATAAAAGGATTCCGTCCTCTGGACAATCTAGAGAGATTTATCATTGATAAAAACTGAAAATAAGAATCTGAAAACAAGTTCAAAAAGCTGGAGAGTTTTATTATGGAAATAAGCTCATTTAATTTGCATATTAGTACATTATGTACTGTTAAACTCTGTACAGTGAATATATTACAGACAATAGATAGAACAGGGTATAATCTGACACAAAACTGATGAATGTATGAAAGACCAGGAAAATGTGCAGATTAATGAGCTGACTGGACTCAGTGTGGAAGACAAACAGCCAGGAGCCAGAAGTTATGGGTGAATACAGGAGCAATACACAATGTTAGAAAGAGAATTTTAATTAAAAACAGGCATAGAGCTGAACCCTCCTGGATTTGTCTTAGAATATGCAAAGATAAAATGTTATCAAACTCATTTGGAATGACTGCCTGGAATGACTCATCTGAAGGAAAGGGCTTTGGACGAAAAATGTATTGGAAATCAAAAGAATAAAAGATCAAAGACAAGATCCAACTCCTTTATGTCAAATGGTCCTGTTCCAACGTGGCTTTTACCCAATATTAAAGTTGGCCTTTTTGGAGAAGCAAAAAACTATGGAAAGAATAAGCTAAGTAAACACTTAAATAAGACTAATTTTTACAACTACCTGTTGGTCAACAGACCCCAGTTTGTATACTAATTAACCACTCTGTGTATACAGCCAAGTAAACACAAACTGACTGAGGTGCAGTCCTTGTAAGTTTAGCATTTACAAACTCAGAGTGAGAAGATTAAATGTTTGCAGGGTATTATTGTTTATTTACATTCAAAGAAACTAGAATTAATTCGCACGTTGGCCTGATACAAGATAGAGTACTGTACTGTACAGCCACATGTTTATTGAATTAATAACAGTAATTATTTTGGTTGATTTAGGGAAAAAACCCTGTTTAAAAATAGGTAAAGTTCAATTTGCTGGAACTTTAAATTTGTGCCAATGCCATGACTGAGTGTGTAACCGACTATATAAACTGCTGTGTTGATACCACCATCCCCACCAGAGATGCTTCCACAATAACAACCCCTGGATCACCAGTGACCTGGAGGACCTGCTTAACAAGAAAAAAAAAAAAAAGCCTTCAGAGAGGGAGACAGAGAATTATTGAGGAGTTTACAGAAGCAACTTAAAGTCAAGATAAGAGACAGCAAGGAGGTGTACAAGAAGAAGCTGGAGAGCAAGCTCCAGCAAAACAATTTCAGAGATGTGTGGTCAGGGATGAAGAAGATCACAGGCTTCAAGCAGAAGGATGATCAGACCCATGGATGTCTGGACAGAGCCAATGAAGTAAGCACATTCCTTAATAGGTTCAGTTCAGAAACAAGCTAAGCATCAACCTCTCCTGCTCACAGCCAAACAGACATCCCACCCTCCTTTGATCCACAGCTTTTCTGTCACACCTCAAATGTTTTATTTTCCACCTCAGCCATGGACCCTTCTGCTTCTACATGTTTGTCTTCAACCAAATCAGAAGACGCTGATGCTTCCTTTGCTTCCCCCTTCCACCTGTGTGTCTCAAGAAGTCAGGTGAAGATGCAACTGGAAAAACCGAACCGGAAAAAGGCTCCAGATCCAGATGGTGTCATCCCCAGAGTCCTGAAGGTCTGTGCAGAGCAGCTTTGTGGTATTCTGCAGCACCTCTTCAAATTTAGCCTGGCCCAGAAGAAGGTTCTAGTGTTGTGGAAGACCTCCTGTTTTGTTCCGGTACCAAAGAAAACTCACCCATCAGTCCTCAGTGACTATAGACCTGTTGCCCTGACATAACACATCATGAAGGTCCTGAGTAAACAAACAATAAACTATCAGGACTCCCTTCAGTTTGCTTATCGCGGTGGAGTTGGAGTTGAAGGTGCCATCATACACCTGCTTCAACACTGTCATCTGGACAAGGCCAGCAGCACTGTGAGGATCATGTACTTTGATTTCTCCAGTACATTTAATACAATCCAACCTGATTTGCTTTGTCAGATTTGCTTTTGTCCAGAAGACCCAGGTGGAGGCCTCAACAAGCTCTTAGATTGTTGCTATCTTGAAGACTACCTGACAAACAAACCACAGTTTGTGAGACTGAAGGGTTGTGTGTCTAACCAGTTAGTCAGCAGCACAGGAGCACCACAGGGGACGGTACTCTCACAATTCCTTTTTACTCTGTACACCTCAGACTTCCAGTACAAGACAGAGTCTGACAGAAATACTCGGATGATTCTGCAGACGTGGAAGCTGGTGGACCGCTTTGTGGCATGGTGTGGAAACAACCATCTCATTTTGAATGTGACTAAAACAAAGGAGATGATTGTAGATTTTAAGAGAAACAGGAATAAGTCACAAACTATTTCCATCATGGGAGAAGAAGTGGAGGTGGTGGAGGAGTATAAATCCCTCGGTGTTCACCTGGACAACAGACTAGAGTGGAGATGCAACTTTGAAGCCTACAAGAAGGAACAGAGCAGACTGTACTTCTTGAGGAACCTTAGGTCCTTCAGTGTTTGCAGCCAGATGCTGCATATCTTATATAAGTCTGTTGTGGAGAGTGTGATCTCTTCTGCCATCATCTGCTGGGGAAGCAGCATCAGAGCCAGGGACTTAAAAAAGCTCAACAAGCTGATAAAAAAGGCTGGTTCTGTTCTGGGGACTCCTCTAGAACCTCTGGAGATCATAATGCAAAGAAGGATTCTTCATAAAACTGAGCATCGTCTTCATGAGACTGTCCTACAACAACAGAGTGTCTTCAGTCAGAGGCTTCTTCAGATCTGCTGTAAGACAGGAGATCCTTCCTGCCCACAGCCATCACCATCTACAACCGCTCTTTGAAGAAACCTGCATAATATGAGCAACAACAACATTAAATTTCCCTTTGGGATTGACAAAGTATTTTTGAATTTGAATTGTAAAGATTTTAATGAAATATTCAATTCGCTTTTTTTGTATACCACCAACAACTGTCATTTTAAGGCACATTACAAGACACAGCATTCCAATTTATGTACAAAAATCAATAAATTCAGCCATATGCACAAATTCACATTCAATTACATACATGCAATTCAACCTCATTGTAAAACAATGAAGTTAAATTAAATTTACAATGCCAGTTAGGAAGACCTCATATAGGGAAGCCCAACTGATTGCGTAAAGTCACTTAAGGGTAGAACATAGTCGGGGTACTTGGCTCCGCAAGTACGTCCACAGAGTCACGTACGCCCGAATATGTTCTGCCCCTTACTCCTCCTCAGCAACCATTTGGCAACAGAAACAATTTATGATAGATCATTGTATGGACCTTACAGGGAAAGATTGTTTATTTTTGAAATGAGTTTTTATTCAGAGGTTATAAGCAGTTAATTCTTGTGTAATAGTACATAACTCCCATAGCACATTTATTTAGTATAAATCCAGATTAGCCGGTCATGGTGGTTGAAGCTAACGGCTAATCCCAGGGGGCCAATGCCAAAGTGGACTTCTACCATCTTATAGCAACTCTGATGTCAAAAACATCATAGCAGTTTATACAAACTCCCTTAAACATCATCACATTTGATTTGGGTGGTTATTTACACAGAATCTGATTATTATTTACACAGGAATCAGAGGTTGGAGGCTGTGGGTCAGCAATGAGCTTCCTGAATGAAACGTGTGCTAGAAACAGAACATGTAAAGTGTTCAAAGTCAGAGTAACCATCTAATTTAAGAGTGATGTAAAAAGTATAGTATAGCAGCTTGAGTGAACATTATTTTTATTGGTTTTCACACTGCCTTACTTTTTTATTTTGTAGTTACTCCAACCAAAAATACTTTACATGTTTTGTTACTCTTAGTGCATGTTTCATACAGGAACATCATTATTGATGCACCACCCCCAACCCTGAGTACCCATGTCGATAATCACTTATCACTTATCAGTGTACTGATATGACAATATTGAGTTTGCAGCTGTTTAAAGGCAGAATATGTTCCTTCACCATCCTGTATGTGAGTGTTGTGAACACTCAGTGGTGTCTGCTGTGAACTGTATCTTGGGCTCATCCTTGATGGAAGGCAGACCGCTAGGGCACATTTACTTTGACTAGCCAGACACCCTGCAATGAACATGTTTCCCACTGATACAATCCCTGTTAATTGGAAAGGATCTGTATGCAGATCATAAGAGTAATAAGACAACCGGTGGTGTGATTCTAAAAGTTTCTTCTCTCTAAATTGATCTTTGCTGTCATAGTTGTTATCAGAGAAGAAAATATTCAAAACACAACATGGTCAGCTTACGGTTACTGGGTGTACCTCTCACTTACGCTTCATATGCTCAACAGCTGTGTAAAGACAGAACATGGCCAACTCCCAGCATGTTGGGTCAATGTTGCTTGTTGAAGTTCCTTGTCTTCTTCTGTTGCATTAAAGAAAAAGAAAGAAGCAACATTTTTGATGCAGAAAAATCCAAATTCTGGCATGAAGGCAGGTATTTTTGCTAAGTTGGCCTCTCAACAGTAAAACTCACAAAAGACAAATCCACATACCAAAAACAAAAGCTTCAACACAATATTTGTAGGCAAAATAAAGTGCCTTGCAAATATATTCACAAACATGAAACGTCAATGAAAAAAAAGGCTAAATGGTTCATGTTTTTTCCCCAAATCAAAATCTTTAAAGCCATTTGTGAGTAATTTAATCTCAGTATAAATACAGCTGTTTCCTGAAGGCCCTGAAGGTTTATTAAACATTAGTAAACAAACAGAATAATCAAGACCATTTGGGGACCAAGTACTGCATAAGTTAAAGGCAGGGTTAGTTCATAAAACGATATTTTAAACTTTGGCAATCTCACTGAGCACTGCTCAATCAATTATCTGAAAACAAAAAGAGTATGGCACAAGGACACACCTGCCAGGACATGCAGGGAAGATGCCCATGGTAGCTCAGGAGTAATAGACTAGTAGTATTCTTCACAAATCTGGCCTTGAGTGTCATGATGAAGGTCACCGTTGAAAGAAAGCCAAATTAAATCCTGTTTGGAGGTTGCTGAAAGCTATAGAGGATACAGTAGCACAGGTGCTCCGGGTCAGTAAACACCAAACCAGACCTTTTTGGACAAAAACTAAAACTGTACACCTTAAACTCACCATCCTCTCAGTAAAACATGGTGGTGGTCATGCTTTTCTTCAGCAGGGTCAGGGAGACTGGGAAGATGGACGGAGCTAAATACAGAGCAATCTTGGAAATAGAACGTGTTAGACAGTAGAAAAGACTTGGGGATTGAGATGGGTTGGAGGTTCAGCTTCCAGCATAACACTGACCCTGAAAATAGAATGCTTTAGATCAAAACCAATTCCTCGGCCAGAATGGTCTAGTCAAAGTTCAGATCTAAATTTAATTCAGAATCTGTGGCAAGACTGGAATATTCACAGATGTTCCCTTTTCAGTCTGACTGAGCGTGAGCAATTTTGGAAAGAATTGGACAAAACAAAATCAGTTTTTAGACATGCAAAGCTTGGTAAAACCCTAAAGATATGTAGGTATAATTGCCGCAAAAGGTGGTTCCACTTGGGATCGACTCAAACAGAGTCAAAACAAATGCACATCACTCTTTTTAGATTTTTATTTTTCACAAACCTTTCTTTAGACCTGCTTGGTAAACTGAAGGAAGATGTGTAAATCATCAGCATTCTTCTGTGTGTGAATCAATCTATTTAGTTTTTAATGCGCTAGTAGTCCTCTTAAAAGCTTAGATTACAATTAGTCACATTGTTTAATGGCCTCCTAGATATAGAATCACAGAGTCGTATAATTAGAACACGCAGGTTTGCAGAACAAAAATGAAGCTGATAAATACATTTCTACGACATTGCTGACTGGCTTATGTCCCATGGATCGCAAACATACTGGACTCCAAGAAGCCCTTACAGAAATCTGACCCGAGGGGAACAGGCCATGGAACCAGCATGAGAGTAATGGAAGAATCCAGCAGTGAACAATGAAAATCAGGGAGGAAGTGTCATTGATGACATGGAATCCAGGTGAGAACAGTCAGGGGACTGCAGAGCATCTGAAGGGAGATGACTAGTACACAGAAATAAACACAGAGGAGACTAAACAGGACACAGAAGTTTCTTATTAACCAGAAGCTAAATAACAAAATGGACAGAGAACAAAACACAAGAAAGCACTAACAAAACTCAACATAAGTGAATGAACTAATATGAAAAAAAATCTTGGTGACAATAATAGGGCACTCTGAAACAATCTAAATACAAACACAAGTGAAAACCCATAAACATCTGCAGATCATGACAAAACATGGTAACTTACATACTGCACCTCTACTACCTACACCAAGCTTTTATTATAATATTGAGTATAACAGTGGTTAAAGCTAATTTTACATCAAAATGCATTCGCACTGCTCACACTCAGGAGGGAATCCAGTAAACAGTGCAGCAGCCATGTAACACAAAAGATTTCACATCCCTCTGCTTTCACAGCAGCAGACCAGAGCCGTGACACGCCTCGAAGCAATGTTTACATTTTTTATTAACTTTAAATAACATCTCCCCCAGTCTCAGCCATTTTACTGCTGACATGCACACAGAATGAAAAGGATTCAAGGACACATGCCAATCTGGAAAAAATACTCTCAGATAAAATCAGTTTTTTTTTGTGTGTGTATTTTCGCTCTCAGCCTCATGCAGTCCTGCATGTTTCTAAAGTTTCCAGCTATGTGTCTGTACTGTATATAGTTAAATAAAAAAGTATTTCCCCCTTACAAATTTATTCTGCTACATTTAAACATTACAGATAATCAAGCCACTTTTAACAGCTGATGAAGATAACCTGAGTTCACAAATGATGACTTCCTTCATTAAAGGAAAAAAAGTTTTCCAAACCAATTTGGCCCTGTATGAAAAAGTAAATGTCATTTTGTAATAACTGGTAATGAGCCTTTAACATCTCCACTGAGAGCATTTGACCCTCTCTGCTTGGCAGTCTTAGAGTCTTAGGAACCGTTGCAATCTTTTTCAGACTAATAGATGTCAAGGACTTTGTTTTTCTACTGTTTTTAGATGATGTGTTTCTTCTGCTGTCAGATAGGTTCTGGTAAAATTATTTATTACATCTGCAGTCAGGTAAATATCAGACCTGGGTTTTGCTCAGATTAAAATGTAGTTTTAACCACACTTAATTTATGATTCGACTATGGGGCCATTTATTTTTTTCCAGGGGGCCAGGTTAGTTGGATTTTCATTTTATAAATGAAAATCATCATTTGAAAACTGCTTTTTATATTTACTCAGGTTATTTTTGTCTTATATTAAAATTTGATGATCTGAAGCAAGCGTGACAAAAAAACAATAAATGAAGCAATCTGTAACAGGGCAAACACTTTTTAACAGTACTGTACGTGATGACTACATTGTTATAGTGAAGCAGCTTTGTTGTCTCAATCATCTTGCCCATATTGCAAAATGTTCTCAATGCCATTAATTGTTTATTAGAACAAGAGAACATGAGAGAGGGGGAGGATTATAATCAGGTAAAAGATCAAAACTAGAGTACATTAACAGCAAGGAGCCTCCAACTTGAGATTATTCTATTTGTGGTTGCCCTTCAGCTCACCCAAAAGGACATTACAGCATGTAGCATGCATGCTTGTGTACAATGTTCAGGCTTAATGTAAAGAAGTTTTTGCTCTTAGAAAAATCTCTCCTGTATATTAACAACAGTGATGCGATAGTGCTTGCTGAATGTAATCAATCCCACCTACTTGATGTATATAAATGTATATATAGATACAACATAATCCTTGTAAAAAGTACATCTGCTTTCCTTAATTATTAACAATCTATCATGACTATGTGGCGCATGTTCTGTGCTGCAATTCGGTTAGAGAATGGTGCAACCCTGATACCAACCCACAGTGGCACGTCTTACCCCGATGGTGGCTTTTTGAAAGGTCCATTGATGGTACACATTAGAATATTCTGTCAGCGCCATAAACAGTTACTCTTATAAAAAAAAAAAAAATACATCAAAAGACCTTATCTTAGGTAGTTACTAATCCAGTCCTCCAAATGCTACAATTAGCAGATCCTTTCTCTGTGGATTGGGTCCTTCATTTCAAGCAAAGCTTAACCATATAGTTGCTTCATTTGCTTTTTGCTGCTCTTGTTTATGGTCACCTCCATATATTGTGAGAGCATTTCATATATGTCAGTAACACTAAAAGGTTTTCCTGATGCAATGGGAAGAGTACATCTTGAACAGGTCACTAGTCTTTCACAACCATGCACTTGCACTCAGAACTATGACCAATTTACAGTAGCCCATCAGATAAGTGCATATTTCTGGACTATGGGATACATGTGGAGTTACCAAGAGAATGTGGAGTTACCGAGAGAACCCACACTGCAACGGAAAAACATACAAACTTCACGCTGAAACACCCCTACTAGGATTGAACCCAGAATCGTCTTGCTTCGAGGCATCAGTGCAAAACACATGCAAAAATAATAAAAAAATCGTAGTGACTTGACACATATGCAGTGTGAATAATCGCATAAGGGTAAAGAAGAAGATGGTCATTTTTAATTAAACCTTTCCTACAAATACAGGAGACAGAGATGTCTAGGACAAACAATGATCCAAACAAACAAACAAGATGGCAAATTACACAGAAACTGAAGAGGCACAGGTGGCAGCAATTTGAGCATAGCTGCCGAGATGGTGGGAGTGTGGGTGGATGTAAGGGAACTAGACAACCACATAGAAAGTGGGAAACAGAAATGTTGGAAATCAAACGTTTACTCCATATGAAATGTTTGGTGATTAACATGCAAAAATATTTATAAAGTCTTTCTAGGTTTATTTTGAAAGTAAAAGAAATACAAGCTATAAATATGGGCATATATGGCAATTATTTTATGGAATTACAAACTTTACTTTTTTCTGACTAAGCCAAATTTTCATTGATCTTTTTTGAGATGCTTGAGAAGTGTTGGCTTACCCCAAATGGAGTCAGAAGTTTATACATTTTAAATAATGGTTGGATGCGCAGGTTTGGCTGAAATGTGAATTTTCTGTTGTATTTGGTACTATTTGCACAACAAACACATCGGCAAGTTTTAGTATTTCTCTGACCACTCTAATGAGAAACAATAACCATCATTAAAATTTGTTGGTATTCTAGCATGGACCTAGGTTTTAAGCATTGCTGATACACTTTCAGCAGGGTAGATGACATGACCAACGCAGACAATAATTGTTCTGCTGAAACATGCCGTCTGGGAAAGGCACCCTTCAAACCTGAGACAACTGGAGCAGTTTGCTCATGAGGACTGGGCCAAAATACCTGCTGAGAGGTGCAGAAGACTCATTGACAGTTATAGGAATTGTTTGATTGCAGTGATTGCCTCAAAAGGTTGTGCAATAAAATATTAAGTTAAGGGCACCATCATTTTGGTCCAGGCCTGTTTCATGAGTTTATTTTTTTAAATAATTTTGTTGAAGCACGTTTGAAAAGCAATGTCTGACTTTCATTTGTTCATTTTGATAGAATATTTATTCATTATTACCTTTGCCAGATTCAAGTTATTTCTGTGACCATGGTGGTTTTCATTAACCAAGGGGGTACCAAAAATGTTTTCCCCATGTGTGTAAAGGCCTCTATCATTTCTTATAGGAGTGGTCAAATATCCAGCCATAATTATGATGTAGGCTTTTTTGATGGCTTTAAAAAGCAACTTAACCATTTAACCAAGTATTAGTAGAGGTGTATGTATATATTTGAGCCTGTAAATATTATTGTTTAGCAGATTTGTATGTGACGTCTGGTGAATTCCACTTACATGATATGGATACAGGATATGCATCAAAACCAGGACTAGTTTCTGCAGGAGCACATAATATACACAACCACCGCTGCTGGGTCCCTGCGTGTATCATAATTATGTGGGATGCATGGAGTCATGTGCATCCTGGAGATAGTGAATGTGAGAACACAAACCAGGCTTAAAAGTGGCATGATATAACATTAACTTAAAAGCAAACATCTCTCATTCTTTGCAAGATTTTCCAAAAATGTTGGCTTGGTCAGAGAAACTTAGAAAAGAAAAATAAAGAGGGAGGAGTGGGAGAGACATGAATCTTTAAATAGTTTTAATCAAACAAAGACTTTTTTTTAAGAACTGCTTGCATCTGTGCCAATTGAAAAGGAGGCCTCCCCCAGAGGGTCGGTGTTATTGCGTCATAGAGTATGGATAAAAAGGAATAGCGGTGAGAACATTGCTGTCTACTCTCCTGATAGATGATGAGTTGTGCCACAGACTGAATTTCCCATAAGCTGTAAGTACAGGATGCTTGGTTAAGCAGGAACAGCCAGATGCGCGTATGTCACACACGGACGCCTTTCCACTTAGCTCATCTGTCTTCGCATAAATAACTCAGCTGTGTCTCGTTGTTTATGTTAGAAGTTACTTTCTCAGCCGTCGTAAATGCATTTCCTTTTTAAGTACCTCACAAATGACTGCTCAGGGAAGAATTTCAATCAGCTAAAATAACAATAAGTGCAAAATAAATGAAAGCACAAAACAGCAATGAGAGAGCAGGCTTTGGTAAAAATAAATGACTCATTTTTACTTAGTGGTAAAGATCAAGATTCTATTTCTCTGTTTTTGGATGATCCAAGTGTTTCGTCCTTCCACAAAGGGGTTAGAGGGTTCCAACAGTGTGTTCTTTGTGTCAGTGCTTTCAAAACATCTCTCAAAAAGATGTTGAAGAAAAAGAGAACAATTTGATTAGAGCTCAGAAAAGATGTTCGCAAGGAAAACAAAAGTGTGCTAATAACTGTTCAGAGAAAGCTGTTGGCTGTATCAGCGGTGGCACAGAGGTCAAGTGAGATTTATCAGACAATCAATTTAAAATACAAAATATAGATTACTGATGTGTCTTTCTTATAACTGGAAATTAGTTTATGTACTTAATAGGTTTCCCATGTGGGTGGTATCCTTTTGAACTCTATTTGACATAAGCGGTACCTGCCAGTGATGAAACCCTTATAATTATTCATTCCTCATCTAATCAGTATCGTTTGTCATAATATTATTAATATCCAAACAAAACTATGCGGGAATCTGCAAATGCCAAATCTAGTTTTATTTATCAAACAGATAATTTCATTTCAGTTTTGTATTTAATTTAACAGAGTCTTACATAACGTATGTTCAGAGTTAATGACCTCCTTATTGTTATATAGTGTTACTGAGTTGGAAAGAAATAAAGGCAAACCAGTGGAAGAAACTGCTGAAACATGAAAATTGCAACAGCTGGATCTGTCAATAACTGAAATCAGGTCAGATGTGTAAAAGCAGAGGATGATGATCACGGGCACAAGTAACAGTCAGTCATTTCTTACCGCTTCTTCCATAATGTGTCGCGGAGAAGCTGGTGCCTATCTCCAGCAGTCTATGGGCGAGAGGCGGGGTACACCCTGGACAGGTCGCCAGTCCATCGCAGGGCAACACAGACAGGACAAACAACCAGGCACACACCCGTTCATACCTAAGGGTAATGTAGAGAGACCAATTAACCAAACAGTCAAATTTTTGGACTGCGGGAGGAAGCCAGAGTACCCGGAGAGAACCCACACATGCACGAGGAGAACGTGCAAACTTCATGCAGAAAGAGTCGAACCCAAGGCAACATTTCTACCAACTGCGCCACCGTGCAGTTTTGAGAGGTACTGAGAGCTTAAGGCAGCTCAGAAAAATAACAGAGCACAATCGACACAAAGAAACACCAAAATACATGGAACAATACCTAAACACACGTAAGCACAAGAGAAAAGAGAGCAAAGAACAGAATACATGAACAACTCAAAATAACAGGACAAAGCACCACATTTAACTTTTTTGTGTTTGTACAAAATAATATGTAGATGTTGGTAGTAAATATCAATTGTAAAGACATCATATTACCAGTTGGGAAAATTGTATTTCTTTATTCATTTATTTATCATTAAGTTGTTTTTAGGGGTGTCGGTGTAAAAAATACTTCATCCCCATGCATTATCAAGTGGGATGTAATGAATTTTCTTGTGAAGCAATACATTGCAGAAACATGCAAAGAAATGTGAAAGAGAAGTCTAAAAATATGAATCTATTGGCCAAGGGATGTTGCATAAGAGGGGCTCAGAATCCCAGGTTTGTGTGAGAGCAGAACCACAGGTCATTACACAGGACAACTCAGCATGGAGTCTCCACTGAGCCGGGGAAATGGTCTCAAACATCTCGATGACTAACTGAGAATGTAAAGAACGTTATGTACATTCTGATTGTTTGTGTTTGAACAAATAACCTGTGGCACAGTTGGGTATATTGCAAGGAGGAAAAGTGGCTGTTTGGCTTTTTCTCTGGGTAAAGGAGTGCTTTCATATCAAAACATCAAAACAACATTGCTATTCATGTGATAAGAATGGATGAAATGTTCCCCTTCCTTTGGTTGTTTTTTATGACAACTTAAGTTTGATGCCCAGGGCACTCTGACCAAATATGAAAACTTTTGTTTTCTCACTGTCCTGATAACACATAAAGATTTAGCAGATTTTACAGATTTACAACAAATTTTAAGAAGCGGTGTGAAAAATTATATGTGCCATCAGGTACTTCTATTGGGTTCACTATTACCATCCAGGATAGTACTTGGTAAGTTCTAACAATACTTCAGTAGAGGTGTGAAGAGTAGCTAAAAATGACACTCAAGTAAGAAATTGTATTTTGTTTTATAAACATAAGTCTCATAATAATATCTTATCTAGTTTTTCAAATTATGTAATCAAACAGGCCTAAATATAAAATAATCTCAAAATGTCAGGTATTTTCAAAAACCAACATAAAAAATTAGTAAAAATAATAACAAGAACCTTTAGAAAATGAATTAAGGCCCCTAAAACATAATTATTTAATCACACAAAGTTAAACCTTTTAATGCTAGTAGGTAACACGTTCTTACAGTGCAAACTACTTTCAGTGACAAAATACTGTCACTTGCCCTCCAAATGGCATTGTGGGCTCAGCAGAAAGAAATAACTTTAGAATAAGCAAACTCTTGCACACAAATGAAGTTTTACTTTACAGTAACCTGTGTTGGTGTGTGTCTGTGTCTGTGCAAGTTTGGTTTCTTGTTTTTCACTCCCTGAAGTGACAAGAGGTGAGTAAAGTAGCCAACAACTAAACTCAACTAAGAGTAGCACTACTTCAAAAGTAAAAGTAGAAAGCATGGTACAGTCAAAGTACTCTCTGAAGTAAATTTTTTAAAGTTACTCAAGTAAATGTAGCAGAGTAAATGATACTTGACTCTACCCACTCTTGCATTTCAGCTGATAAAAATATGTATCATGTGATGTTTAAAAGAAGGCTCCTTTTAAGGAAATGTGTGCTTCTTCATTATGTTTAAAAGACATGAAATACTTATGGGCATTGACACATTAAACATAATCACTTTGCTGAGCTTCATGTAATATTGCACTTTTATCTTTCTCATACTCATTAAATGTTTTCCAGTTGTTCATGACATCATGATTATGAGGCCTTTCATGCAGCAGGTTTGGCTAACAGGTCTTGCACAGAATAAGGCTTTACTGCAAGACATTTTTTAAAGGTTTCACGGGTTTCAAGTGCTACATTATCTATTTATTAATTTGGAATAAATAGGTTCCTGTTTGGATTGCTTCAGTCTCACATATCTTAGGAACAAGAGCACACCTTTTCATATTGCATAACTGACTTTGCACAGGACAGATTTTTATGACTGTGAACCTGAATGTCCTGTTTACTGAAGCTCTGATTTAGCTACAGTTCCGAGGCCAGGGGAGAACATGTTACTAAAAGCACACATGCAGTAAACCGGCAATATAACAGCCTCTGTTGAGATGCTGTTCATTGTCATATTTCAATGTTTTGTTTGACATGAAGCCTTTTGTTGCAGTAGCCTATGGGGAAAGCTGATTAGAGCTTTTACAAAGTTAACTGTGTAATTCAGAACTTTAGACTTTTGACCTTTAAAGTGTCCATTTTGTCTTGTTTGTTCTATCTTTGCACCTACGTCAGAGTCAGGCTGCAAATCTCGAAGGTTCAGTAGCACCTGATGGTGTTCTGTAATCCACGCATTGCTGAAGACATAAGCCAGACAATGCAGCAATCCAAGACTTTCGAGAGTAAAGATTCTTCAAATGAAATAACAGTTGTTAGTATAAACGTGTAGAGAAGAATAGAGTGTTGTTCTGCTAAGCATAGAAAGGTTTTCTGTTTTGGCAGGACGGAAAATATAGTCATGGACAGATTTATTGTTACCCTGAAAGCACATTGAAAAGTGATTAATTTAAGTTAGATTTTGTAATGTTTTTGGAATTTGATATAGAAAACAAATAAAATTGTGAAAACAAATCATTTGTTGTTTGTTTTACAGAGATATGCTAATCGAGTATGAAAATATTTATTAGTACCCCTAAAATGACAATTAATTACTGCATTGCAGTCATATTTCCAACTAAATTATCGACTATTTAGTTTATTAGGATCCGAGGTGTCTTCGACCATTCTGTCAGCCATTCAGCATATTTAAAGTGAATAAATATTTGCTGTATAGCTTGTTAAAGTGGTGTGTTCCACACTGAATATAGACCAGAAAAGACAAAAGTGAGCGCTTTGAGCAGTTCAGAACAAAGATTACAGATATCCATGTTAAAGATAAAAACTACAAGACAGTTTCGAAGCTGCATTATGTTCCTTTTGACCACAGCTGCTAAAAGTATTAGAAATATAAAAGGTCAGTGTGGTTACAGCCATCCTTTCAGGAAGCACACAAGACAAAATGCACGTGTATATTGGTGATGGTAGAAAAAGAGCCAAAGAAAACCATCCAAAACATGAGCTGCAAGGTCACTTCCTGTTTTGTGATCACACCGTTGGTCACTTGCACAGCCTCATGAAGGAAGACCAAAGAGGGTCCCAGGTTTCAAAGAAAATAACACCATACCTGTTGTAAAATATGGAAGGGGCTTGGATTTGTTTTTGTGGCTGCTTTGCTGCTTTTGCTGCTTGCCCTCAGAACTTTGAATGTGCAGAGTCCAATAAAGTTTCAAGACATCTTGGAGTGAAACATGTTGCTCATTATCAGGAAGATCAGCCTCGTTGGGGGACATGGATCCTTCAACAGGATAGTGACACAAAACACACAGCTTAAAGCACTGAAGAAATGCTGAGAATAAAAGCAGTAGACCACTCTGAAATGGCGCTCCACGAGCCCTGATATTAGTTGAACATCTATAGTAAGATAGGAAGATATTCTTTTTAATGCAATACAGTTTTTTATACTATCTGAACATTGAAGAAATCTAAGAAATGCAAGAACAAATTTCAAACTTCCTTCCAGATTAGCAGTTACATATTTAAAATTAAGCAGCAGCTACATATTTTAAATTAACATGGGTGTTGTATATATACATGCCAGTTTCTTTGTAGCGCTTGATGGTTTTTGTGACTGCACTTGGGGACACTTTCAAAGTTTTCCCAATTGTTCGCACTGACTGACCTTCATTTCTTAAAGTAATGATGGCCACTCGTTTTTCTTTACTTAGCTGCTTTTTTCTTGCCATAATACAAATTCTAACAGTCAGTAGGACTATCAGCTGTGTACTGTATCCACCTCCTGCACAACACAACTGATGGTCCCAACCCCATTTATAAGGCTTGAAATCCCACTTATTAAACCTGACAGGGCACACCTGTGAAGTGAAAACCATTTCAGATGACTACCTCTTGAAGCTCATCAACAGAATGCCAAGAGTGTGTGGAGCAGTAATCAAAGCAAAAAGTGGCTAATTTGAAGAACCTAGAATATAAGACATATTTTCAGTTGTTTCACACGTTTTTCTTCAGTATATAATTCCACATGTGTTAATTCATAGTTTTGATGCCTTCAGTGTGAAGCTACAATATTCATAGTCATGAAAATAAAGAAAACTCTTTGAATGAGAAGGTGTGTCCAAACGTTTGGGCTGTACTGTATATATATATATATATATATATATATATATATATATGCCCTGAATATATATGTATGTATCTATGATGCTGCCAACACCATGTTCCATGGTTGGGATGGTGTATTTGGGGGCCTTGGACCTTAATAGAACAGCTGTATTTATACTGAGTTTAACTTACACACTGGTGGACTGTGCTACAGTCCATCTCATAAAATCCAAATAAAATGTATTAGTGTTTAAGAAAGGCCCTTTTGTATAGCGCTGCATATTTAAAATTTCCCAATATACAGAAGACCTACCTACAACATTAACATGCATTGAAATGGTTTGAGTTTGTATATTGCTTTTTAGTCATATGAATCATTTAAAGAACTTTAAACTAGAGTCACATCTGCACAATCACCCACATTCATACAATAAACTGATCGGTAGGCAACTTGGGGTTAAACGCCTTGCCCTGGGGCAAATTGACACATGATGGGAGGAAACTGGAATCAAAACCACAACTTTCCAACTATACTGAACTCACAAACATTTTTTAAAGCAAAGTAAATTCCTTATTTTCTTAAATTCAATGAAACACATCAGCTCTCCATATGATTATGACTGACTCCCACAGTACCCTAAATGTGTGAGTGAAAATAAAGATAATTGCTGACTGCTCTGGCTGCTGCAGATCCAACCTAAATTCTTGTGATTCCTGTGTCCCCCAGATCACAACTAACTGTGGAGAATGGAGAGCTGAATCCTCATGTTCTAAAAAAAAGCCTGGAGCTGTAATAATAGCACAGAACATCTCCAGTGGACATGTAGAAAACAGGAGATAAGGGTAAATGTGGATCCTTCCAGTGTGACGGAAGACATCTGTTGTGTTGTCCTTGAACCCCCAGGATAAGACATGACTGTTCTGGAGTGCAACACGAGAAAGCTGGGTAACAGAAATCCGAGGAGGGCAGAAAATGTCTCTTGCTTCCACTCATTTTAGCAGTTAGAAGAGATTCACTAAGTTGATTACGAAAACGTTACCCTAAGCTAGATAAACTTAAGAGCAGGAAATTTTAGGTTGAGCGCTCGCTCACTGTGAGGGCCCTTTGGAAATAAAAGATTGCAGATATTAATGATGGATATAAGGCACACACGATAAAGATACCTGTCCTTGCTAACAGCACTCAGATCAGTTGAACAGAATTGCAGCCAGACACCCACAGCTGGTTGGCAATCATTTGCTTTAGAAATGGAAACTGTAATATGCAATTTATGTGATGCGTCACTTAGAAACTTAGGCAGTGTGGTTAAACATGCTAAAGCAAAGGACAGAAACAAGAAAAAGACACTGGACAGATTCTCATACAGTCACTGAACTATGGACATACTTGTAGGCAGTGTAACAGGCTATGCTGATAATGCTTTGTAAACATGTCCAATTACACTTTTTGCATCACCTTTTGCAACTGTTTTTCTGCTTTTATACCAGATACATTATGGAACATGCAGATCATAGATACCAATATTTTCTGACCAAGAGTGCTTTTAACTGAACATTTCGCATTATTTTTCTGCTGGTGTTGTATAGGCATACATATACCTCATAAGCACTGTTAGCTATTCTGCATTTTGTGCCCATACTTTCAATTGTTTTTTATTTTATTTATAAAGCTGATCATAACCTGATAAGCCTCAGAATTATCCTTTTTTGTCTGTTTTCACATTCTTGTCATCTGCAGTGCTGCTAAATCTGACTATAGACTGCTGAGAATAAAAAGGACTAGTGGGGTGCACAATGGACATTAAAATTTACCTAGTTTTAAAAATGCTGTTGCTGTTAACTTAGTAAAATGGTCTAAAAGCCACCATTGAAAGCAACAGGATCACTTTATGACTGTGCAAATTAACAAGCCTTTTTGGGATGAATTTATTCTTCCTGAGTAGAGTGGGGCCTGTGAGTCCTAGCAAACCACTCAATAAAACACAACTTTCATATTTTTGTGAAAAAAACCCAAAAACATATGATAATTAAATGTTTAATTTATTAACAATTAGTTTTCACACCAGTTGCTTGCAACAACCAAAGTAGCCCACACATTTGTAGAAATCGAGGCAAATTATCCCATAAATATAGTTATGTGTAATAAAGTGAAATTGTGCAGGGAAGGTATTGAGAGGTATCAAACACATGAAGAAAAGGATAAGAAAAAGGGCATAGAAAGCCAAAAAAAGCTGAAAACTACCAGTATTCTGCCACCATCCCTGCTGCTATGTGCAAATCAATGTCAATTGGTTCAATTTCTGCTGATAGCCAATAAAAAGGTTTCTCATTACCAAAATATTGTGGTACAAATGGTAAAAGCGAAGAGACCTTCACAAAAAGTCTTACTTTTGGAAAACATTCTAGTGGAAATGGTTCCAGCTGCATTTCTAAACTTCTTAATAATTCAGTGAAACTGGAAGGATTCATAATCTGAAAGTGGAAAGAATATAATTTCACCACAATCCAGCCATGGCCAGGTACTCCTCAGCAGATTTCTGACAGAGCTAAGAGTCAAGGCGCGTGCATAGAGAGCATCAGAAAGACCTGGAAAATAGCAGGTAAAGGTTTTCCCATGAAAGCAAAGAGTAATGCACTTAGTCACAATGGTCTATGCACACACACTGTGCAAGACTCCACAGCTGAAGAAAAGGAATGTTGAAACTTGTTTGAAGATTTGAAAAAGCTAGTAAAATACTAAGAAACAGTCTGGTTAGATGAGGCAAAGCTGAACTATTTGAAGGCCATATACAGAAGATGTATGGAGACAGAATTGTTCTCTTTTAAAGCCAGCAGATCCAACATCTATAAGGTACAAATGAGAAAGTAAATAATATGTTTTCCGCAAGGAAGAACCGCTCTTTAAGCTTAGGTGAGTAACGCACCGCTTTATTGGTGTCACTTGGTTGTGAAGTCCTGTTAAAGGCTTTTGCTGCTGCCTGTCAGCTGTCAAAGCAAAACACTGTTCTCCTGAATTGTTACTTGTTAATCTGCCCAGTAGTTTTGTGTATAACCTCAAGGTTAATCTGCATTGCAAATATTGTGTCCTGTAGATTTCTTTGATGTTGGGAGAAGTTAAATCTGGACGATCATTTGTCACTAGTAGAAAATCTTTCTTCACCAAAAATGTGACTTTTTAACAGCTTATGTCTGTTTGTGATAGAATATAATAAGGTTGTATTGTTGACCTAGAATGGCCATAGAACGCAATAAGTGCTTTTGAGCACAGAAACTCTGAGCTATGGGCAGTTTTTCTCTAAGAGTTCTTAACAGTACAGAAGGTGTATGTGGATGCTCAGGTTTAAAATCCATTTAATGCTTTTGTTTCTCATTAAATTATCTCAGGTGGTTGTTATATACAGTTAAATCCAAAGTCATTAATGTATTTGGCAAATTTAGAGTTAAAGCTACTTTCTTTTAACCAAAAAGGTTATTATCAGTAGACTATGTGTCACCATTGTGGTGTCTGTTTTTAATTTACATTATATAGGATAATCAGGTTTTTATAGTAACAATTCTGTTAGAAATAATGCACCAGAGGTCAAATATTTCCTAACTAATCTCTGCTACATTTAGAGTTTCTCCAATTTATTATTTGTGAATGTTTCAGAAAAATAATGCCCTTCATTTTGTGTATAATAACAATAGCTTTAGCTCTACATAATTTATTGATAAACCTATTTGTGACACAGCTCTGCTGTGATGTCTGTGGTTCATCAATAAAAACAGGGTAATTTATGCAGATGTCACGAACACCATAAACCAAATTCTGTTCATCTCCTCCTTTATGGACCAAATAAGAAGATAATACAGTCATGGGTGGAATTTTAGTTTCATTGTTAGGCGAGTACAATAAACAGAAACCCTTCTCCGGAACTAAAATGGAACGGAGGCTTTAAATGGGTTATCATCGTTTTTTTGCCCTTGTTGCTTCAAGTCCCCATATTTTCTCTGAAGTCTGTCTTTTAGCTTTTGCAGTACACAGTCTCTCTCTCTCTTAGCCTAGCTATGTTTTATGTGTTGATTTCTGACAATGACATCATCATGAAATCTTGTTATTGCAACATCACTGCTGTCTGAAGTCTTTCAAATTGTTTTTACTTTATAATTAAATGTTACACTTCATAAATTTATGAAATTATAAACAACAGTTTGCTATTTTTCTGCTAGACTATATGTAAAATCTGCAGTATTTTCAACCAAAACAAAAACTGGTCGCTGACAACCCAAAACTGAAGCTGAACCTAATAAGGAGAGAACTAAATGTGATGCAGTGTTGAACAGATTTACAAACAAACAAACAATTTAGCTCATTTGAACATCATTAAAACTAAGTACTGGCAGGCTGACGGGTCTGTTCTGTTTGAGGTTTAAGATACAATGCTGTTTTTGCTCCTTTGTAAAAACCCACTTAGGATAAACAGTTTTGAATTTGCACCAAGCGTACTTCTGCGGAGATGATCACAACAATAAACTTTTTCCATTGATAGTAGAGCACCCGGTATAACTGGGTTGATTAGAAAGCTACGGCACACTTAGATTAAGGATGGACACCCGCTACTGCACAATCTAACAGATAGACACCACAATGGTGACACATAGTCTACTGATAATCATCATGCATCTCCAATGCAAATATTCAAGAACATGGTTCGGACCAGGCTCTTTACCTGGAGAGCCAGATATTCAAAAGAGTCAAATTTGCCCAGAAATACTTTTTTACACTTTAGTAAATCTTTAAACAAAGTGACCACCCCTCCACCTTTTCTTTGCTGTCTGCTCTCACAAAGAAAATTGTAGTTCGGAGGCATTGCCTCTATCAGAATGGGAGCTTCATTAAATTCATGTAACCATGTTTCTGTTAAAAACATAACATCAAGATCGTGGTCAGTAATGAAGTCATTAATTAAAAATAATTTTCCTGACAGAGATCTAATGTTCAGTAAAGCCAGTTTATATGACTTAGTTGCTGATATTAAGTCTGTGTGTGGTTGTACCTGACAGTTTATGGCTTTTTTAAATTGTTTATTACTGTCTATTATCCTTTTGGCTTTGTTCTCTCTGTCACGTATAAGCACAGAGATTTTACAACTATCTCCTATTAGGGGCCCAGGTTTTTCCTGGACATGCTCATTTTTGATAGAGTTACCACTGGAGCCCAGACTGTATCACAGAGAAGTGATTTGAAGGTCCTGATCAGGAGGAGATAGATTAGGAGGTGGTGGAGGTCTGCGGCATTTGGAAGATGTTGGTTTAGTAGCAGGGCCTCAACCACGGGGGGTGTTGAATGGAGAAGATGCCAGAGCCATTTGGGTCCCGATTTTAAGAGCTCCTTTCATGTCATCAGAATCCAGTAAAGCAAAAAGCGGGCTCAGTGGGGAGATGGGAGAGTTCTGTGCGGTCTGGGTCGGGGTCTGGGGTGAGGGGGGTTTACCGGGGGTGTCGGTCTGGGTCCGGGTTTGGGGGGATGCAGGTATAATGGGGAGGTCCACTTCTCCTGTGGATTTCGACGGGAAGACCTTTTGTGATGACCTCTCTTTCTCAGCCAACTGGCTGATTGTTTCTGCTGGAGTTGTTGGAGGCAGCGTTATCATTGTTGTTGATACTCCATGTTCTCTGCTGGAGGTTGAAGCTGCTGGCGAATTATTTACTGAATAAAAGAGATTAAATGTGAGACGTCTGGCTCCTGGCTTGTTCAAACAGAAATCATCTTGCTTGAAGAGTTGTCTTTTTTCCCAAAAAATATTAAAGTTGTCAATGAAGTTCACAGGTGTGGTGGCACATGTTTTTTTCAACCACTTATTAATCATCAGAAGTCTGGAAAAAATCTCATCTCCACAGAAAATCGGTGCAAAGGGTCCGCTGAGAAACACCTTGATATTGAGACCTCCAACAATATTCAGAAGACAAGTGAAATCCTCCTTCAATCCTTCTGATTTTTTCTTAGCCACGTCATCCATGGCTCCACAGTGTATAATAAGGTTTTCTAGAGACTGTCGCTTTTCTGTGATTGCAAGAATATTCTCTGAGATATCAGAGACCACGTTACTGGTACCAATCATACCTTCTGTGTTTTTCTTGTTGCAGAAGTTTTTAATCCCATCCACAGCTGTGTTGCCCACTATTAGGGTTCTTGGTCTGGTGGGGTGCTTTTTCTCTGGCAATTTAGGAGAAGACTGTTTAGAATGAAAGTTGTTCTCAAACCTTTTATTGTTCTCAGAAGATGGATCATTTTCCTGGTTTTCATTCTGTAGTGGGGCAAATCTGTTCTGGAGGGGAACTCCATTATTTCCAGCTGTCTCACTCCTATCAGTTGTTGTGACAGCAGCTCGCTGTTGAAGTCTCCTTTACCCAGGGGAAACGGGGGCATTTCTCTGTAGTTCTGGCCATTCTAATTTATTTAATTGCTGAGATCTTCCAGTGAGTCGTCCACCTTGATTTTTTGGGCATGCCCCTAAAACATGCCAGGGGGGTCTGCCGGTAGGTTTATTCTCAGTGTTCTGATTGCCAGGTGAGTTGTTGAGCTGGCTGTCACTGTTTGGGATCACAGGCAGAGTTGAATCATCGTTGTACCCCATTATTCACATTCACTTCTAGTCGATGGATTTTCTTCTCCAAGACAGCCAATTTTTGTAAAGGTTTGTCAAAGTCCTCTGTGGTGAAGGGAGGCATTTTGTGCAGATTAGCTGGCATCAACTTGTCCTGCTTTCAAGTTTGATTATAAAAGCATTAAAGTCCTTTAAAAAAAATTATAAATAAAATAATAATAATAATCCTTGGGAGTAGCTGGTAAGAAGTTGTTTTAGTCCAATATTTCTATAATTATGGCTAAGAGATAAAAAGTTAGGAGTAAAAGAATGCAAGCAAGCAGGGAGCTTAGGAGAAAAGCATCTGAGCAGGCAGAGAGGGGGAAGTAAAGTGCCATTGGGTCCTTCTCAGTGAAGAGAAGCTACAGTGAGAAGCTAAAGAAAAGCTTCTCACGTGGAGATGCTTCTGCTCTTTCAAATGGTTTGAAAAACCTGACTGCCTACAGGGGACCTTCCCCCAACCCTGAGCAGAATCCTCGCCTGGCAAATCAGTTGAATGGGTTTTACTGCAGGTATGAAAAGCAACAATTCACACCTCAACCCAACTCGTCCACATTCCATTCAACACAAATTCCTGCCATACACCAAGCACCCATTACCTTCAGACCCCCAGCCTGCACTAAGGATTTTAGAGGAAGATGTAAATAAGTTCTATCAGCACCTGAAAAAAGATGGTTTCAGGACCTGATAGCTAGCACCCATCTTCACTGAGATCTTCAACAAGTCACTGGAGCTGTGTGAGGTTCCCTCCTGCTTCAAACGCTCCACCATCATCCCAGTATCCAAGAAACACACCATCACAGGATTAAATGACCACAGCCATGGCGCCCTGACATCTGTGGTCATAAAATCCTTTGAGTGACTGGTGATGAAGCACCTGAAGGATATCACCAGTCTCCTGCTGGACCGTCTGCAGTTTGCTTACAGGGTAAACAGGTCGGCAGATGATGCTGTCAACTTGGGACTACATTTCATCCTGCAACGCCTCGACCACCCAGGGATGTACGCCAGGATCCTGTTTGTGGACTTTAGCTTGTCCTTCAACACCATCAACCCAGATCCTCCAACAGAAGCTTACACAGCTAAAATTCCCTGCCTTCATCTGTCAGGTGATCACCAGATTCAGAGAACACCACCCCCACACACCCTCCTCACCATCCTCAACAACACTGTCTGTGGACCACTCCTGGTTCCTAGGAACCACCGTTTCTCGAGTCCAAAGATGGTCCTCACACATAGACAATGTTAGGAAGAAGGCCCAGCAGAGACTATACTTCCTGAGCCAACTCAAGATGTACAACCTTCCACAGGAGCTGCTGGTCATCTTCTACACTGCCATAATTTGGTCTGTCCTGTTTTTGTCCATCTCAGTGGGGTTTGGCTCATCCACAAAACAGCACAGGTCCAGACTGCAATGAACAATCAGGTCTACAGAGAGAATTATCACGGCAGACCTTCCATCAATCCAGGACTTATACAGGTCTAGGGTCAGGAAAAGGGCAGCTAAAATCTCTGCAGACCCAACACACCCTGCATATAAACTGTTTAGAGTTTTACCTTTAGATTGGCGCTACAGAGCACTGTTTACTAAAACCAGCCGCCACAGAGACAGTTTCTTCCCAGATGGTCCAGAACAACACCATGTATACTTGGACTGATCTCACATTATATTGTATTGTCATGTCACTTTTATATATATGTACATTTATTTAATATATTACAGATATTTTTTATTTCCATTGTTACATGAAAATAAAAATATTTACAGAGAGCAAAGTGTAATCAGTGCAGCTGATTCTGATTCTGGAGTGATGCATAACTGTGAAGTGGAAGAAAAATTATACATAGTACCAATTGCCAATTACCTTCAGAGCAAAGAGAGCATTGATCAGAGAAGCAGGTAAAAGGTACATGGTAACTCTGGAGCTGCAAATTTAATGTGGGACAATCTGTTGGCGTGACAACTATTAGCAGTGCACTCCACAAATATGGCCTTTATGGAAGAGTTGCAAGAAGAAAGTTGTTGTTGAAAGAAAGCCATAAGAATTCCTGGTAGAAACTTACCAATAGCCGTGTAGGGGACACAGCAAATATGTGGGAGTAGGTGCTGGTGTCAGATGAGATTAGAACTGAAATTTTGGGGCAATAGGCAGAACGCTAGTTGCTGGAGAATTAAAGCGCAGAATATCACCTCAGTGAAGCATGACGATGGCAGCGTCATGCTGTGGGGCTATTCTTCAGCAAGGACAGGGGGGTGTTGAAAACAAACACACACCCCATTTTCAGAGTTTTGGACTCAAAAAAACGTTTTAAATGGTCTCATTTTATTTTTATGTACTATTGCTGACTAAATCAGTGATTTCACAACTGTTTTGGGAACGTGTCGACATGATTGGAAAGAACTGCCGTTGTGCAGACTGCATAGAGCCAATGGGAGGATCCTACTCAGCACTACATTTCCACCAAATCGCATAAGTAATTTCATATGTATATGGAGAACTTTCAGTCATTTCAAATAAACCTCATTTTGCTTAGTCCAATATGCAATTATTGCAGTTGAAATAATAACTGTTTTGAGGACAGTTGGTATTTAACAGCTGCAACACCAAGTAGCGGATGCAGTGTTTTGCAGCGCATGCGTTTTTTTACGCAATGTAATTTGATTCGACTTTAAAAAGCCATCGCAGCAGCCAGCATTCACACAGCCCCGTGTTCCCGTGTGTGAGCAACAGGTAGCTCCATATACGGATTAGAGAGGCACTGCACAGCCCCTCTGGCACTGGATCTGCTGGGGCGCACAGAGGGGCAGTGCCATGCACACTCCATCCGGCGCGCCTCTCCTTAGTGGAGAGAACAGTCTCTGCTTTTCAGATTGACTGGTGTCCTGACGATGGAAGCCCCCTCAAACAGCTCCGTCCACCCGAACGGATCCGATCCGTTTGCCAGAAACGAGGACGTGGCCCAGATCGAGATCATGGTCCTAAGCATCACCTTTGTGGTGGCTGTGATCGGAAACGTGAGCGTCCTGCTGGCCATGTACAACACCAAGAAGAAGATGTCTCGGATGCATCTTTTTATTAAGCACCTCAGTCTGGCTGATCTGGTGGTCGCCTTCTTCCAGGTGCTGCCTCAGCTCTGCTGGGAGATCACCTTCCGCTTCTACGGGACGGACTTTCTCTGCAGGATAGTGAAGCACCTCCAGGTGATGGGCATGTACGCCTCCACCTACATGATGGTGATGATGACCCTGGACCGCTACATCGCCATCTGCCACCCGCTGAAGACCCTCCAGCAGCCCACCAAGCGCTCCTACATGATGATCATCTCCACGTGGATGTGCAGCCTTGTGCTGAGCACCCCGCAGTACTTCATCTTCTCCCTGAGCGAGATCAAGAACGGCTCCGAGGTCTACGACTGCTGGGCGCACTTCATCGAGCCGTGGGGCTCCAAGGCGTACATCACCTGGATGACGGTGGGCATCTTCCTGGTGCCGGTGGTCATCCTCATCCTGTGCTATGGGTTCATTTGCCATAGCATATGGAAAAATATTAAGTACAAGAAAAAGAAGACAGTGCCTGGAGCTGCGGGCAAGAACGGACTGATCGGCAAGTCTTCGGTCAGCAGCATTACCACGATTTCTAGAGCCAAACTCAGGACGGTCAAAATGACTTTTGTGATCGTTTTGGCGTACATCATCTGCTGGGCGCCGTTTTTCACAGTGCAGATGTGGTCCGTGTGGGACAAAAAATTTCAGTGGGATGGTGAGTAATGCATGAAAATGTAATGATTTACACATTTCTATTATAAAAAAGCCGAGTAAGGAATAAACATTTCTCAGTAAATGTAGTTATTAATCGGCAAATAAAAATCCGTTTGCGCACAGTTTTTACGCGCGGAAATACTTGGCAAACAAAGCAGCAATGTGCAAAAATAAACCCATGTGTATTTTTTATAAATTCTGACACGGCCATTGTGAACAAGCCACTTCATATTCAATATAAAAAATGTACATCGCTAAATCTTTCACAACAAAAACGTTCCTCAGTCTCAACCTTTATCTGTTGACTAACTCTATCATGGCCCTAATGTACCACAATTTATTTGAATACATGTATTAAATACATATGTTTAAATAAAAAAAATGTATATATAAATAATTAGTTAAATGTTTAAACAAATAAAAAAATGCCCAGGTAAATAATTACATGTGAAAACTCTTTGCTGCTATAGTATTTATTTATTTATATTATTTATTTATTTATAGTATTTATTATATGTCAAAGTCATACTTTATATAATTATTTTTCAAATAATTTTGTGGCACGCTATTACGGCCAGTGGCGCACCTATATATTTTTCACAATGGGGGCCAAATGGAGCCATTGATTTTGAAAAAGATTATCATAAACAATTTGTCTTTGTTTTGTTTTAACAAATATGTATTTCAGAATGACTAGAAATGAGCATTTACATTTTCACAGTTTTATTCTTTCAAATAACAGGATTCCGTTTCATTTTACAAAATAAAAAACATGACAAAATGATTGAAAATGTATGCACTAAAAATAACAATCTTTGTGTGCCATTTACGAAACACTGGAAATTTTCAGTTATATATTGAATTTTATTGCAGACTTTACTTGCAATAGTAAAAGTACTGCTACATAAACAAAAGTGCAACAGTTGGTTAAAGGGAAAGGCAGGTCCGTTCACTGACGCGTGGACAACTCAGCTTCAGTCACGACACCAACAAGTTAAATATTTGTAATAGTTTTTTTAACAGAAATATGTCAATTAGAAATTTAACATACATTTTTTTTTTTTTATACAGAAATATGTTTTTTCAAATTCTCATCAGGGATCACCTAGGGCTGGATGTAAGAAGTTGTGGGGCTCTGGGTTGAAGCCAGTTGTGGTGCCCTACCAAACATACGTGTATTTTACACACCAACTTCATGAATTTTGTCTTTGTATTTGTGATTTTTGAAGAAGTTCCTTCTAAACGTTGCATTGTTTATAGAAATGCACATAAAAAGGATCCAAAAGTAAGTATGCCAGGCCTGTAAGAGTCAGATTACCAATAAGGCTATCATCACTTTGAATAGATGAATATGGGTTATTTGCACACAAATACAACAAATGTAAACACTCTACAACCCCATGAGCCTTTAAGTTTACATTAGAAACTTTTAAAAGTTTTTAAAGTTTCTCATTGACCACTGAATCACATTCTTCTGCAACCTTGCGTATATCAGATGTTTTTTGGATTAATCATTCCTTCCTCCTTCCTCTCTCCCTCTCTTTATCTGTTCCACAGATTCTGAGAACACAGCAGTGACTCTGTCTGCGCTCCTTGCCAGTCTCAACAGCTGCTGCAACCCGTGGATATACATGATCTTCAGTGGCCACCTCCTCCAGGATTTCGTGCATTGCTTCTCCTGCTGGCACAAACTGAACGTCGACTATAAGAAGGAGGACTCGGACAGCAGCATCCGCAGGACCACGCTACTGACCAGAATCACCAATCGGAGCCCGACGGGCAGCACCGGCAACTGGAGGGAGCTGGACAACTCCCCAAAAACATCACCTCAGAGAGAGTAAACAGACAGTGGCACCAAGAAACACATTTAGAGATAAACTCATCTGTGGGTAGGCATGATTTTGACAAAATGTTTCACAAGCTAAAAAATTCTAAGGACAAGAAAGCGTTTTGCATGGAAGAAATTTGATAAATGCAAATAGAAAGAGATATAATTTGTAGCTCTTTGCTCAATCCCATGTTCGTACTAAATCTTGGTCATGCGAGCTCAAATATGAATACATCAGAAACAAATTGTTTTAAGGGACGGAAGGCAGTTCCCCCTTGACTTGAGTCAAAATTCTTAAAGAAAATCATGAAAGTCACAGCTTCAAACTACCAGTTAGCATTCTTAGACCCCCTCAAAAACATTCAGCTATCTTGATGTTGTCACTGGTGTCCGGGTCTCCCTGTCAAGCTGCCTAACTCAGTTTCCTTTCTGAGTGTTTACAGAGATAAAAGTTACTGCAGCCTGGAGGTGTGCGGGGGTAAAAAAACAGCCCTCCCAGACCTCTCATCTCTAAGTAACCCGAGGCAACCCCCTCATCCTTTGTGTGTGAATTTCCATTTTGTTTTTGTTTTTTTTTATGTTAAAATGTGATTGAAACCAATCCTTTGACCCAACATAAAAGCGTTAACAAGAAGAAAAGGAAAGAAAAAATAAAAATGCATGCAGATTTTAACATTCACTCATTTATCATTTGTCCAATGGGTTGTTTCATGTTCCAGCGGGCTTTTCTTCTCTTTGTGCGGATCTTGAAATAATGGCTTTCATTTCTGCTAAGAAGATGCAGCAGGCACATTGACAGTAGGTGAGCCTGACCCACCCTTTGCACGCCATTCCCATGCTTTTACAGAATGTTGAAGAGAAGCTCACACATTCCTCACAAAACACGTCAGTGCACTTCCCGAGTTTTTTCTGACATCCTGCACCATTGGGGGCTCTGTGTTTTTGGCTTTGTTTGCACTCGAGACAAAAACAATTTCCTGCACTTTAATATGATTTATGACATTATGACTGTCAGAACACAAAGAGAGAGACAAAAAACATGTCCATTCAATCCAAAATGTATATACAATACTTTATGTATGCACATCAATGTGTTCTGTGTATGTTGTTTTTTACAAAAGTGTAGCCTAATGTATATTTGTACATAAAAAGGCACTTGGATATCTGTAAATAGAATAATATATGTAAATCTGTCCGTAATTGCTTTTGCATATAACCTAAAATAACCTAAATATAATAGAGATTTATGTTGAAATACACACATCGATGTAATGAACACTAATGACTTTGTTGCCTGTTTTCATTGTCATAACACTGGAGATTTCACTGTTTGTTTTATGCAGTTGCTGCACAACCACAAAAAACTATGTCTGTTATTTGTGCTGGGAATAAGGCGCTTTTTGAATTTATATCTCAAGCCAATCTGAGGACTCAAATTGTGCCAAGATCTGGGATTATGCAACCTTTCCATTGAAAATAGTGTGAATAGGAAGTCCAGTTAAAACAGACCTCAGACTGGTGACAATAAAACCCTGCAAATACTCCATAATGATACATATGGAGTAGCTTTTTCGAATTATAAATCTCTCAATTAAGTTGCTGGTGGACTTTTTTTTGGTAGAAATGTAATTTATCATTATAGTACATAAAATGTTCAGATTTGGGTGTTAACATAGAAAATATGTTTTGCTTTTGGTTGCATGTTCTTGATTTAACTTACTAAAGCATCCCAGATCAGTGGAAGTGAACAAATTTGGCTCACTGAGTTTTTGACCAATAAATAAATAAATAATGTTACTGACAAATTCATTTTGAATTACTTTCTATTGCACAGAGAATTAAATACACATCTAAACCCTATGGCTCATGTTGGCCATGTTTAGAGAATATGCTTTTAATGCATCTGTCAGATGACTGGACTATTCACTATTTGACCTTTAACCTCACAAATCTTTATATTTTACTACATTATGCTTTTAAAACTAATTGTTAAGATGTCAAGTTGTACTTTACCAGTATTTTATGTGCTAAGCTGTGTTAACATTGAGCTAGCACTCTCTAGAGCAAGGGTGTCCAAAGTGCAGTTTGGTGGCCATTTACAGCCCTCCGAATGATTTTGTGCAGCGCTTGACCACATTTCTAGAATGGAGCAAATCTGGTCTGCAAGCACAGGTGGCTGATGCAGATGGACACCAGCAACTCTTACCCCACACTGATTAATACAGCAAGCGCTTCAGAAGGAAGATAGACCCATGTCCCATTCTCCCGAATGTAGACTAGAAAAAATTTCTAGCCCAAAACAGAAAGCAACCCAAACAATTAGGAAGCTGTATACCTGTCTTTCAATAACACAGTTATGTCAGACCGTTTTTATATTCTGGATCTACAATGATATAGAGATCCCTCTTCCACAAAACTCTTTTTTGCACGTTCTAGTTTAGGGCCACAAAAATGCAGATTAATGCAAGACAATTGGCCTAATCAAAGCCAGAGAAGTGAGACAAAAGGATGCTAGGCTTTTAATTTCCAGATTTGATGTTAATGTGCTTTGTTGAGACAAATGTGCAAAATAGCACCCAAAATAAAACACAGTTTACAGTAAAAACTTTTGCTAATGTTTAAATCTTCAAAAGGTCTTAAAAGATCATTTCTCCAAGATGACCTTTTCCTATTTTGAGTCAGAAATCACCAACTAGGTTAAGCACATTCTTGCTATATTCCTGAGATTTTCATAAAATAATGTTCTTTAAATTTAAGGAGCATTTTTCAGATTATGAAGAAAAAAATGCTTTACCACCCACATATTACACTGATACTATTCAAAACAATTTGCTGATATTAACTGTCTTCCCAACTTCTCTCAGAATAACTCAAACCTCATTTCACTCTTTATCTGTGGTGGTTCTCTTTATCTATCAACATCTGACCCTATAACACAAAGCTCTGAGAGTCATCTCTAATTTTTCTTACAGGAACATTCTCACATGGAGGTTTTATAAGTCCTTCAAATTCAGCACATTAAGACCAGACCTTCTTATATACCTTGTTGATTGCCTGCAATAAAATGGAGAATAAAACAAACATCAGGCAATACTACAGGAATCATCTGCGATCTGCTCTATTTACAGCAATACAGAAACCGAGAATTGCTTGAAAGTATGATAGACATCTCTCAAATTCCCAGTTTAGCATCACCACATGAAGAAGCATGTCTTTGAAATACAAATACTTGAGTAGCAGCTCAGATTCCAGAGCTGCAAGTTAGAAAACATATGGATCGTATCTTAAAATCATAAACCAGTAAGATGAACATTAAAGTTTGTCTTTTATCAAAAAATCCCTTTTTTTTTTAACTTAGTTACAACACTAACATTTCTATATGATTAAAAGAACACTAGCTCTTTTTTGGCAAACGGCTATCCCGTAGTTGCATCACTGTTCCGTTTGCGCTTAGTTATCTTAGAGCATAAAGGATAAGAAAATTAATTTCAACAGAAAGTCTCTTGATCCTTCAGTGTGCTCTGGTAAGTCCAGGAAGATTAATCTCTCAGCCTGAATTGGATCCAACAAGGCTCTGTGAAGCATAGCAGCAACAAAGAGCCTCCCATCATCTCTGTGGTGGTTTGCACATCAACACCTCAGGCAAAAGCAGGCGCAGAGGGATGTCAATGAAGGGTTCAGCATATGGGGGTGTTGAACCAATCTGCACAGAAATCTGAATGATACTTCATCACATTTTCCCATGTTAAAGTCAACGTTTTTTATTGGCACAGTATGTGACATACCAACACAAAGTTGAAGACAATTGTGATGTGGAAGTAAAATCCTACATGGCTTTCTTTTTTTATATATAAATAAAGCTCTGAAAAGTGTCATGCATATGTATTCAGCCCTTGATACCCCTAAGTAAAATCAAATGCATCTAGTTGTTTTGAGAAGTCGCCACATTAGTGAATAGATTCCATCATCTTGTAAAGTACTTTAAATCAGTGTTCGTTAAGGCCTCAGTAGTTTATTAGAGAATATTTGTCAGAGAGAAAGTTGTGGAGACCTTTAAAGCAGGGATACATTTTAAAACCATAACACTGGTTAATACACCATTGACTGCAATCCTACCAAGACATTACATTAATTAGAGAAGCAGCAAAGAAGACTGGTGACTCTAGAGGGGCTGCGCAGATCCAAAGCTCATGTGGGATAATGGGTTGCCAGGACAGGACACCTATTAGTCCTGCACTCACAGTGCTGGCCTTAATGGAATAATGGCAACAGTTTGCCACAAGCCATGTAACAAACACTGCAAACGTGCTTAGATGAGACCAAAATGTCATTTTTTGGTCCACATGCAACAAACTAACACTGCACATCTCCTTGAACAAACATAAGGGAAACATGGTAGTGGCAGGATCATGCTGTGGGAATGTTTGTCTTCAGCAAGGACAGGGAATCTGGTCAGGGTTGATGGGAAGATAGGTGGAACTAAATCCTGTGATAAATAAAACCTGCTAAAGAAGAAAGACTTAGGAGAGGTTCACCTTTTTGTTGGACAAGGACTCTAAATATAAAGCCAGACTGCAATAGATGTATTACTCTCCTGTGTATTTTTGGGCTTAAACACCATGATTTTGCATTAATTAGGACAGACACCAAGGAGCTCCACACTTCCTTTCTTTAATGAGTAAACAACCCCCTCCGTGTTTTCTCAAAGGAAACAAATCCGTTTTTTCTGTTGCCATCCGAACAAGTTGTAACCACAGCTGGCTTCCCTCTGCCTGGCATGCCAGCATGTCCTCACACATAAATGAAACTGAAGCTGACAGGTAGGTTGATATAAGCATTTGGAAAGGCAGGCAAGTGTTTACAAAGTTGGTATTCTAATAAAAATATTTATATTACAATACTTGAGATGCCCATGTCTTGTCTTTGTTCAGCTATGGTTGGTCGGTAGGTGACATGCGGCTCTCTTAGCGCGATCTTTACATGCAACCTCCATCTTCCTGCTCTATTGTTCTCCCCCCATCGCCTTTGAAAGTAACACATACTTTTATTTCCTATCGTGATGGCTAATCTGTCCCATGAGGTCACTCAGCTCATGCAAACAAGCCGATCTAAAAATACTATTATACAAAATCAGGAAGAAGATTGAAACAGAATGATGGTTGAAAGAAACACAGACTAACAAGCTTTTAACTGTATTTAGATGAAATCCAGCTGTAATAACTGTTTGACACAGACTCCAGAAAGATTTATCTTACAATAATACGTTACATTTTTTTGTTCTTAAAAAGAGTACAGCATCCTTATGGTAATTTCTTTCTAGTTTGCATCATAGCTGCCAGTGGCTTTCAGCAAAATTTCTACAGGTTTCTAAAGGGTTTTTCAAAGTTTTTCTTTGCACCTTGCACATTTTTCCTTAACATTTAAAAATAATGCTAGTTAATGCTGACCAAGGAATCTGGCATTAAAGGCTCTTAAACTCACACTATGAACTCGTTTTGCATTGAAACACAAACATCTCAGCAGCAATTCAGTTTTAAACTGTATCTTTGGACAAGCAACCTGCCACAAAGGCATACAGTTGAAGCTAGATAGACAGAACGTTTATTCTCTCAGGTTCTGTCTTGACTGTTTTAGTAATGATTAACAAAATTATTTCCATTTGATAAGTACCAGAATATATATTGTTTAACCTTTCTCAAAATTCAGAATCTAACATACATTTCCATAGGATTTGGTAGAATTACCTCTCAACTTTAAGCTTCTCATGATAGTTTACTGGAATTTTGGCCCATTCCTCCTGACAGAACTATCGTAACTGAGTCAGCTTTGTAGGCTTTCTTGCTTACACAAACCTTTTAAGATCTGCCAATACATTTTCAATGAAACTGAGATCAGGACTTTGTGACGGCCACACTTTAAACACTGACCTATCGTACTTAAGCAACTAATTTATAAGGATGCTTCGGGTCATTTTGTGCCGCAGGTTCAACCGTCTGGCAGATGTCGTGGGATGCTGCTTTACGGTTGTGTCTGCCTCACGGTTTTGGTCCATGAGGCAGACACACTGTCTACTTTTAAGGCTAGGCTTAAAACTTTCCTTTTTGATAAAGCTTATAGTTAGAGTGGCTTAGGTTATCAGGGATGGAGCCTTCCTCCCTCCCTGTTGGTTGGAGTAAGGGGGAGTCAGGTTTAGCCTAAACCGGCTCAGTTATGGTTGAGGTGCAACACACCCTCCATTTCTGCTACCTGTATGACCCCCTCTCTTTTCCAATGGTTATAATCAGTCTGACAGAGAGAGGTATCCCAATCCTTGTGGTTACAATGACCATCAGTGGGACCCTTTGTGGGGTGCCTTGAGACGACATTGTTGTAAATAAGCGCTGTTTAACTACATAATCTGAACTGAAACTATCTGTGTAGTTATGCTGCTATAGGCTTAGGCTGCTGGAGGACATAATCAGAATCAGAATCAGAATCAGAAAAGCTTTATTGCCAAGTACTTTTTTGGACATACAAGGAATTTGTTTTGGCATAGTCAGTGCAATACAATACAAATTAAAAAGTATAAACATATCTACAATATAATATAAATATATGTGCACAGTTTTAAGTGAGTGAGAGTAAATATAGAGCAGTATAAGATGCAAGAGCAATACAACAGTGCAGATGATCATTGTGCAAGTAAAGCAGGAGTCCAAGCTGAGCATTAATGTAACGCATAGAGTTACAGTTTACAAGTGTCCTGTCAGCAAAAAAAAAGGGGGGGGGGGGGGGTGTCAGTGTGGTTTCCGGGCTTTGTTAACAAGGCTGGTGGCAGATGGGAAAAAACTGTTCTTGTGGCGTGAGGTTTTGGTCCGGATGGACCGCAGCCTCCTGCCAGAGGGGAGAGTCTCAAAGAGTATGTGACCGGGGTGGGAGGGATCAGCCAGAATCTTCCCTGCCCGCTTCAGGGTCCTGGAGATGTACAGTTCCTGGAGCGACAGTAGACTGCAGCCATTCACCTTCTCAGCAGACCGAATGACACGCTGCAGCCTGCCCTTATCCTTGGCTGTAGCAGCGGCGTACCAGATGGTGATGGAGGAGGTGAGGATGGACTCAATGATGGCTGTGTAGAAGTGCACCATCATAGTCTTTGGCAGGTTGAATTTCTTCAGCTGCCGCAGGAAGAACATCCTCTGCTGGGCTTTCTTGATGAGGGAGCTGATGTTTGGCTCCCACTTGAGATCCTGGGAGATGATGGTTCCCAGGAAACGGAAAGATTCCACAGTGTCAATTGTGGAGTCATAGAGGGTGATGGGGGCAGGTGGGGCTGGGTTCTGCCTGAAGTCCACATCCATCTCCACTGTCTTTAGAGCGTTGAGCTCAAGGTTGTTCTGGCTGCACCAGTCCAACAGATGGTCCACCTCCCACCTGTACGCGGACTCGTCACCATCAGAGATGAGTCCGATCAGGGTGGTGTCGTCCGCAAACTTCAGAAGCTTGACAGACTGGTGACTGGAGGTGCAGCTGTTGGTGTACAGGGAGAAGAGCAGAGGAGAGAGAACACAGCCTTGGGGGGAACCAGTGCTGATGGTCAGGGAGTCAGAGACGTGCTTCCCCAGCCTCACGCGCTGCTTCCTGTCAGACAGGAAGTCAGTGATCCACCTGCAGGTGGAGTCGGGCACACTCAGCTGGGAGAGCTTCTCCTGTAGCAGAACTGGGACGATGGTGTTGAAGGCAGAGCTGAAATCCACAAACAGGATCCTGGCATAGGTTCCTGTGGAGTCCAGGTGCCGGAGGATGAAGTGAAGGGCTAGGTTGACTGCATCATCTACAGACCTGTTGGCTCTGTAGGCAAACTGCAGGGGGTCAAGGAGGGGGTCGGTGATGTCTTTTAGGTGTGAGAGCACAAGGCGCTCAAAGGACTTCATCACCACAGAGGTCAGGGCGACGGGTCTGAAGTCATTAAGCCCTGTGGTCCTTGGCTTCTTGGGAACAGGGACGATGGTGGAGGACTTGAAGCAGGCTGGCACATGACATGTCTCCAGTGAGGTGTTAAAAATGTCTGTGAAGACTGGAGACAGCTGATCAGTGCAGTGCTTCAGGCTGGCTGGTGAGACAGAATCCGGACCAGCAGCTTTCCGGGGGTTCTGTCTCCTGAAGAGTTTGTTTACGTCCCTCTCCTGGATGGAAAGAGCTGTCCTCGGCGTGGGTGGGAACTTCAGGGTGGGGGTTGGAGGTGCCCAGGCCCCTCTTGAGGTTGGAGAGATGGGGGTGGTGGATTGTGGCTGCAGCTGTTGGGGGGCGTCGTGGGGGATGGTTGCAGGACTGTCCCTTTGTCTTTCAAAGCGGCAGTAGAACTCGTTCAGGTTGTTGGCGAGGCGTCGGTCGTTGATGGAGTGGGGGACTTTCGGCTTGTAGTTGGTGATTTGCTTGAGCCCTTTCCAGACAGACGCAGAGTCGTTGGCTGAGAACTGGTTTTGGAGCTTCTCAGAGTACAGTCGTTTGGCCTCTTTCACTGCCTTGCCAAACTTGTACTTTGCCTCTCTGTATATGTCTTTGTCCCCACTCCTGAAGGCCTCTTCCTTATCCAGTCTTAACCTTCTGAGTTTAGCTGTGAACCAGGGTTTGTCGTTGTTGTAACTCACCCTGGTGCATGATGGTACACAGCTGTCCTCACAGAAGCTGATGTAGGAAGTCACAGCCTCTGTGTACTCGTCCAGACTGTTGGTAGTAGTCCTGAACACATCCCAGTCTGTACAGCCTAAACACGCCTGCAGATTTTCCACAGCTTCACTGCTCCACTTCCTTGTCGTCTATAGTTTATTCTAATGTAAAAACTGACAAAAATGATGAAATTATGAGAAAATACACCTTGACATTTATCTTGTTTAAAAAAATGAATCATAATATGTTTTGATATTTCGATTCTTCTCAGAGATTAATCAATTAAAAAACAATTTTTACAAAGTCTTTACGGTCTGAATTCATTCATTTAACATTCTTAATGTCAAGGATCAGTATTTTTGTTTGCCATGATTACCGCTGATGTACAAAAAATATTAACATTTGTAATATGCTCTTGGAGCCCCACCTGTTGGTTTGAGGGCCCTAAACAGCTGTTTAGTTTGCTTATGCTTCGGGCCACCTCAGTTTTATAGAACCCGCTGCAGAATATGCTGTCATAGAACAAGAAATGGACAATAAAAGAGCAAAAAAAGCTGTAAAATTCAATACCTAAAACCTGGTGGACCACTGATTCATGACCCCCTTAAATATTACAAGACTGTCAGACTTCTTGGAAGCAAATTATAAACTAATACCAGATAGTTAAAAACTTTTGCACAGTAACATATTCTATTACAATACTTGTTTGCATCCTGTTGTCAGCTTCAACTGTCAGAATATTTCCTATGTCAGCTCCAGGTCTGAGAGTTATTGTTTCCCTGCAGCAGGGGGTCTTATTCTGGAATTTGTTGCTAAGGTCATCAAAAGGCAGAGCAGTGGATTTTAAAACCTAATCTAGCTCATGACCCGGCCCAGAAAGCATAGTACACCTATACTTTACTGTTTCCCTTTGCTACTAGATCAGAGGAAAAACTGAATTACCTATGCGGTGAAGAAAGATTAAAAAGGGATGCAATGAAACATGAAGCTGTCCTTTGATGTGAGACACAAACAGGTCCGTGTAGCAGAAGGGCCTGAAATGAATGGTAATACCTCACCACATGTAATAATAGATGATGAATACTAAAAACAAAAAAATGACACACATCAGTTCAAAATTATTTGATCAGAACATTTATGTTTAAGCCCATTACTCTAATACCTATCAAAGATTTCCAGTGCAGCCGATCACTGAATTAGTAAATATAGAGTCCATCCGTGTGTAATCTATAAAAAAAAACGCTTCTCTGGGAAAGCCACAGAGGTTTGTCAATGTATAAATAAAAGAGCCATAAGAACTTTGTTTGAGTTCGGTTATGATTCAGGAAGGGGACATGACAAAAATGATAAATGGAATGAACTTATACAGCGCCCTTCCAGTCATACCAACCTCTCAAAGCACTTCACAGCAGAGCACACATTCACCCAACCCATCGCACTCAGAAACGCACACATATTCATACACTGACACATGGATCGGTAGGCATCTTGAGATTAAGTGTCTTGCCCAGAGGCACATCAACATTTAGCAGGAGGAAGTAAGAATCAAACCCACAACATTCAGATTGCAAGACTAGCTGAAAAGCTGAAAAGAAACACTGGCACATGACCGTGAACAAATTATCCCCAACATGAAAAAGGGTTGTGGCAGCATCATGCTGTGGGGATGCTTTTCTTCAGCAGAGACTGAAAAGTCGCTCATGGAAAGATGGATGGAGCTAAACTCTGGATAATCTTGAGAAAAAAAATCTTTTAGAGGCTGCAAAGACCAGAGCTGCAATGGATTGGTTTTAATTAAAGCATTTTCCTCTGCTAGAATGGTCCAGTCAAAGTCCACATCAAAATACAATTGAAATTCAATGGCAAGACTCAAAAACTGATGTTCACTGACCTTTTGCATTCAAGCTAAATTAGCTTGAGACAAATGAGACAAGATTTTATTCTGTCTGCTGCATAGAGGTGAGCTTGGCAAACTGAGTACAACCCTGTCAAGAGGTTCTACAGTCAACAAAGAGCTCAGGTGTTGTCAGAAAGGGATTTGGATGTGATGAAAATAAATGGATGCTTGTTGGTTTCAGGGACAAAAGCACTTCAGGAATGTGCATCATTTGGTTAAAGCTGTTTTTATTTAGAAAACATTTTGTCTACAAATGAGTGCAGAAGTAAACAGGAAGTACTTTGTTAAATATACCCCCATCCAAAGTCTAATACTCTTAATAGAAGTGGAGAAATGACAAGGCCCAGAAACCACATATATTATATAGAACTTTGCTTTTTAGCTTTTCTGACTTCAGCTTTTCATAAAATAAGCACCAAGTCTGTTTTAATTGCATACACATCCTTATACTCTCATCTTCCAAGGAAAAGGCAAGGTCACATCCTTATACAGTCCCAATCAAACATGTGCTTTGATCTGCTGCTGGATCACAGCATGACGTCACCTAAAGTCAGCATACAGATGAGAATCCTGTAACAGCACAAAACAGGTTTGAATCAAAAACAGAAACACGGAGGTGGGCTGAGAAGCTGCCAGACAGACTGACCTTTTCCTCCGTAAGTCATTATATGTATGCGTGTGCGCTTGGAACATTCAAAACAGGTGTGGAGGGAAACGTAGGTCATGTTTTTGGGCCTCACCGAGTCATTAAACAATGTACTTGAAAGAAATTTCAGCGAAAACATATGCTGGGTTGTTGACGAGAAAACAGACAGAACGTGCAGCTTAGAGTGACACATCGATGGCATTAGTTGTTGCCTAGAAACCAATACCAGGTCAAATTGTGTCTGTGATCAATGAAATGTCAGAGCAGTACATTTTGCTGCTCTCAAGCAATCAGGTAAAAGTAGTAGCTTTGTAAACAGTTGTTTAACAAGACAGGAATTTTAAGCAAACCAGCTTTCACAGAGGGATGGTACTATTTCAGACAAGGATTTTTTATAGGTCAAGAAAGAACTTTCTTTCTTAAAAACAGTCTCATGTTTACATTCTCTGTTGAATAATGTTGAGGAGATCCTGAACAGCATCCTCATGCAAAACTTAGAAAATGTCTTCCTCTTTAAAGGATGGGCAAAGCCTTTTCTTCTTTTTATCCTTTTTTACTTGTTTTTGTGACATGTCGCTCTCCTACCCTGTCAGTCAAACAAATCACATCGAAGTGAGAAGAAATGTGTTGCTGCCACGAGTTACTAATACACAGTGCCTGGCCAAAGTATTCATACCTCTTGAACCATTTTATGTTCAGTCCTAAGGTAAGATCTAGTAAACACCAACTGCTAAAAAGGTGACTTATTCAAACATTTTTTTAGCTTTATCAGTAACTTCTCATAGTACAAACCAATGTGGACAAAATGGAATACGAACCAGGTCTGAAAAGCTGTCAAATCTGCTAGCTAATGTTCTCATTGAGCTGGCTAACTACTATTAGCATTAAAAGTTAATGACAGTGTATTTCTCTGCTTTTTGTACTATCACACACTCTTGCAACATATTCGCTAAAAAGTGTTGTAAAGTAATGAGTGTGAAGGGTATTTGTGAGATACAAATCTTTAAAAGTTCAAATAAACTATTTCTGACTGCAGCTATCGCTGTCTTTTGGCAGCCATATTGGATTTTGAGGTCACCTCTGACTCCTGTTGAAATTCCAACATCACTGGAGCTTTCTGGTAATTCTTCCAAACTAAAAGCTGGAAATTTCTACCTTTGAGTGAAAATGTAAAGCTTAATTGGTTGTATCCCTCAATCAGTCATACAGTACCAATAAATCATAATGCTCTTTGTCTGTGATGTAACATAGCAAATTGTCCAAGTCCTGTTGTGCTACCCCTTTAAACCATCTGTCAGTGCCAAAAAAGATTTATCTATCACATAAAATCCAAATACGATATGTTGAAATTTGATGTTTTGTAACATGACATGATCTGAGAGTATGAATAAAGCCACTTCCTTTTTTTTGCTTGCTCTTGTTGGCAGGGAAGTGATGCACTCATTCATATAATGTGTTTGGTTTGCCTTTGTGTTACGAGGCCAAAATCACCCAATTTCTATTGTATTTTCAAAATGTTCTTCACAGACAAAAAGGCAGAAGCAAAAACAAAAACAGAGCTTTGTCTTACAAACACTGTCACAAAATGTCCAAAAATGAATTGTATTATGATCACAGAGTACTCCAGCACTCTGCAAAAACATGGTTACAACCTGAACAATAAGCCCTTTTTTTTTTTTTTTCTCCTTCCAGCAGACTCTGACCTCAGCTATGCTTAGGAAAACAATTGTTTACCACAAAGCAAGGAAAGAAGTAACAGAGACAAATGACCAGGGCAGGGGCTCCCTGTGGAGCATCTGACCACCATCTTAACCCTCTGATAGCACAAATGACTCCATAAGTTACACATAAATGACTTTGTTGCAGCAAATTTTCTTCTGACTATTTGGAGAACAGGTTTTCTTGTGGTTTTCTTTTTGCTTGTGGAAGTTTGGGCAATCTCTCAGGAAACCAGACTAACATTATGTTCAACAACAAAATGCACAACACAAGAACACAAGCAGATTATTGGGTTTCACAGATTCAGGCTAAAGGTCCTCCAAAATATTAATCAGATTAAGCATGACATCTGCTGGTCAAGGATCCAAACAACAGGGTTCGAATAAAAACGTTCATAGCCCCTTGCTAATTGTAGTTCCAATTTGATAAATTATGGACGTGAAAACTCAAAAAAAAAAATCTAAATCTCAAAAATACTTTAAGTATTGTGCATTGTTTGTATTGTATTACATACCATTTCCATTGATTGTGTTTCTGATCCCTGCTTGTTACAATAGAGTAAGTTATGACCCCTGATTAAATCTAAATATGTATTGACAACTTACTTTAACTTTGTTAAAGTGAAAAAGGCTGTAAAAAGAAGAAATCCGTAAAAGGAAAAAATGTCTCAGGGGTGAAATGGCTAACACACAGCATGCACTGATGTACCACTGTACCTGATGGTGGGCATTAAGTACTTTTCCTCATTTTAATCCATTAATGCCAAGAACTGTTTGTGTTTGTTTCAATTTTTATCTGCCGAACGAACACCGTTCCAGTTAAAGGTCAAGAAGAGTTTAACAATCTCCAAATGTTTATTTTTGTGATGTTAGGACAGAAAACATTTTTTTGGAACTATGTCATCCTGCTCTGTTTCGCCAAGTCCAAAGTCAGTGTAGCCATCTAAACAAAAACCTAGAGCACTTCATTAAGCCCACTGCTGACAAGTTTTATGTGGAGATGTTGATTTCATTTTCCAGCAGGACTCGCCACCTGCTCACACTGCCAAAGTTAAAATACCTGCTTTTTGACCACTTGATTGGCCAGCACACTGAATTCACCTAAACCCCTTAGGTTCTCTATGTGTTATTGTTAAGTATTAGATGAGAGACACCAGAGCCAACACTACAAATGAGCTGAAAGCTGCTATTAAAGCAACTTAATATTCCTTAACACACTAGCAGAGCTGCAGGCCTCTACGCAATGCTACATAGATGCAGTAATTCATGCAAAAAAGGCCAACCAAGTATTGAGCGCATATATTGTTCAGTACATGGACAACATTTTCAGTGTGCAACATTTCTTTAAAAATCCTTTTTTGACCACTAGGTATATAGAAGTATAGGAGTATAGGAGTTATCTTTTTGAACTGATGTGCTGAAATTAATACATTTTTGATGATACTCTACTTTATTCCTCATTTCTGTCAATACAATATAAAGACAATGGCATTGTTTTTTCTAAATCTGCTTGAAACATTAGATTTGATCTGCTGTAATGTTTGGTGCAGCAGGAGTTGTTTTTGTTGCCCAACTTATGAAAACATAGACTTTAGCTCCTCTAGTGGTAAAAGATCATACAAGATTTCACTCCAAATGATGCCCTGAAAATAAACACTGCAGTGACTCATAATCCCTGTTCATATTCAGCATCATAAACACACGAGACATGCATTTTACTTGCTGACATTAAGTCTGAATCACCTCACTGTCTCATACATTTATTGACGGACAGACTCAAACCTCTGTATTTACACCAGCTTGCCACCTCTAGGTTATCCTCCTCTGTAAGCGTGGGTGGGACCCATCCGTGTCTGCGTGAAGCAGTCATCGCTCAGACAGGCCGGCTTATTAAACCCACACACAGGCTGTACATGGCAAACAGATTTCTCAAGCCAGCTTGACCCTGTCATCACTGTCGTAATCTGGTGAAGAAAAAGACAGAGGCAGAGGTGAAGGGAGACGAAGCGCATGAAGTGGAGCAAAAATAGAAAATGACTGGATCCAGTGGAGTTAAATTAAATACAGTCATCGCTGACTAACACTGCAGCATTATGCAATGTGGCAGGGGCACAGAAATAGCTGTTGAATGTGATTTATACTTTATCTCATGTTTTCGTGTGCTTTGTTTTAAACAACAAGCAAAGACTTTTACTTTTTACCAAAATAAAAGATATGAAGAACATAAAATGAACCTTTTGACTGCAAAATTGTGTAGAATTGGTACATGTGGAAACTTCTATTTTTCACTTTAACATAAATTGAAGGAATTTTGCATTTAGTCGATCAGACAGCTGCAGTTGATCCAGAACGCTGCTGCCCACGTCCTCACTAGAACTAAGAAAGTGGTGCAAATCACCCCGGTTCTAATGTCCTTACACTGGCTCCCTGTAGCTCAGAGAATAGACTTTAAAATACTTCTGTTAGTCTATAAATCACTGAATGGCTTAGCACCAAAATACATTACAGACTTGTTGTCAGTGTATCAACCAGCCAGACCTCTCAGGTCATCTCGCTCAAATCTACTTTGCATACCCAAAACCAGAACCAAACATGGAGAAGCAGCTTTTAGTTCTTATGCTCCACTAATCTGGAATAAACTCCCAGAAAACTGTAAAAGTGCCGAAACCCTAAGTTGCTTTAAATCAAGATTAAAAACTTATTTGTTTAGAGTGGCCTTTGATTGTGCCATCTAGGCATGATTAGTTGCGTTTTCAGTCCAATTTTCCTTTCATTTTCTTGTCCATCATTCTATTCTCTTTATTTTATTTTACTTTTTTAAATTACCTCTGTTGTTTGATTTTATCATTTGATTTGTTTTTCTATGTCTGTGTTTATTTGCTTTGTGATTGTATTGTAATTGTATGTACAGCGCTTTGAGTGTCTCGTTGCTGAAAAGCGCTTTATAAATAAACTTACCTTACCTTACCTTTAGTCCTTTAGCAAAGGAGAATTGATTCTTAGATTTTTGCATTTATTTACAGATATTTTCAGGTATTTATAGTAGCATTTAAGCTTTTCACATTACACCAACAAATGTTACTCCTTATTTTATTAAGACTTTATGTGATGAACTAACAAAAATGTGTGCATAATTATGAAGTGAAATGAAAATCTTGTATGGTTTTTAAATTTTCTTAAATAGACTTAAATATACAGGTCCTTCTCAAAATATTAGCATATTGTGATAAAGTTCATTATTTTCCATAATGTCATGATGAAAATTTAACATTCATATATTTTAGATTCATTGCACACTAACTGAAATATTTCAGGTCTTTTATTGTCTTAATACGGATGATTTTGGCATACAGCTCATGAAAACCCAAAATTCCTATCTCACAAAATTAGCATATCATTAAAAGGGTCTCTAAACGAGCTATGAACCTAATCATCTGAATCAACGAGTTAACTCTAAACACCTGCAAAAGATTCCTGAGGCCTTTAAAACTCCCAGCCTGGTTCATCACTCAAAACCCCAATCATGGGTAAGACTGCCGACCTGACTGCTGTCCAGAAGGCCACTATTGACACCCTCAAGCAAGAGGGTAAGACACAGAAAGAAATTTCTGAACGAATAGGCTGTTCCCAGAGTGCTGTATCAAGGCACCTCAGTGGGAAGTCTGTGGGAAGGAAAAAGTGTGGCAGAAAACGCTACACAACGAGAAGAGGTGACCGGACCCTGAGGAAGATTGTGGAGAAGGGCCGATTCCAGACCTTGGGGGACCTGCGGAAGCAGTGGACTGAGTCTGGAGTAGAAACATCCAGAGCCACTGTGCACAGGCGTGTGCAGGAAATGGGCTACAGGTGCCGCATTCCCCAGGTCAAGCCACTTTTGAACCAGAAACAGCGGCAGAAGCGCCTGACCTGGGCTACAGAGAAGCAGCACTGGACTGCTGCTCAGTGGTCCAAAGTACTTTTTTTGGATGAAAGCAAATTCTGCATGTCATTCGGAAATCAAGGTGCCAGAGTCTGGAGGAAGACTGGGGAGAAGGAAATGCCAAAATGCCAGAAGTCCAGTGTCAAGTACCCACAGTCAGTGATGGTCTGGGGTGCCGTGTCAGCTGCTGGTGTTGGTCCACTGTGTTTTATCAAGGGCAGGGTCAATGCAGCTAGCTATCAGGAGATTTTGGAGCACTTCATGCTTCCATCTGCTGAAAAGCTTTATGGAGATGAAGATTTCATTTTTCAGCATGACCTGGCACCTGCTCACAGTGCCAAAACCACTGGTAAATGGTTTACTGACCATGGTATCACTGTGCTCAATTGGCCTGCCAACTCTCCTGACCTGAACCCCATAGAGAATCTGTGGGATATTGTGAAGAGAACGTTGAGAGACTCAAGACCCAACACTCTGGATGAGCTAAAGGCCGCTATCGAAGCATCCTGGGCCTCCATAAGACCTCAGCAGTGCCACAGGCTGATTGCCTCCATGCCACGCCGCATTGAAGCAGTCATTTCTGCAAAAGGATTCCCGTCCAAGTATTGAGTGCATAACTGTACATGATTATTTGACGGTTGACATTTTTTGTATTAAAAACACTTTTCTTTTATTGGTCGGATGAAATATGCTAATTTTGTGAGATAGGAATTTTGGGTTTTCATGAGCTGTATGCCACAATCATCCGTATTAAGACAATAAAAGACCTGAAATATTTCAGTTAGTGTGCAATGAATCTAAAATATATGAATGTTAAATTTTCATCATGACATTATGGAAAATAATTAACTTTATCACAATATGCTAATATTTTGAGAAGGACCTGTAAATGTGAAAAGTGGGGTCTGCATATGAAATTACCCTTTGATATAATACCCCTAAATAAAAGCCTGTTGCCATAATTAGGGTCCAGCTGTGTGTGATCTAATATCAGTATAAATCCATGCATTCTGTGAAGGCCTCAGACATTTTAGAACATTAGCGAATAAACGGCGTCATGAAAACCAGGGAACAGAGCAGACACGTCAGGCAGAAGGTATGGAGCAGTCTAAAGCAGAGTCAGGTTTAAAAAACAACGTTAAAAGCTTTGAAGATCTAACTGTGTCACGATCTACTGGTGTTTATGTTTTGCTGTCATTTCTGTTTTCATTTTGGTCATATCTTGCTAGGCCTTGCCTTATTTTGTTCACTTTTGTGTTATTGGTTAGAAGTTACTTTCTCATTTCTTGTACTTTATGCCTTGGTTTGTTCCATGTGTATTCTAGTTTATTTTCCCTTTAGTTGCATTTGTCCCTCCCTTCGCCCTCTCTCTGCCTTACCTGTTCCACATATCCTCTGATTGCTGCCTTCTCTCTGCCTCAGCTGCTACTCATTCTTCTGATTAGCTCCTCTGGTTTGCCTGTTTTTTCTCCACCCCTGCCTCAGAAGTTAAACCCTTCTCTTTCCATTGTCTCTATTCCCTGCCATGATCATGGTTTCTCTATTCCATTTCAGTCCTGTTCCTATGTTCTTTCTCTTATCTCTTTGAGCATGACCATTTTTGTTAGTTTTATTATTTTTTTCCTTTTTCATTAAAACACTGTTTTATCCATGTTTGCTCTGCAATTAAGTCCTTCAACTGAACCATGACACACTTATCACTGTTCAATCCATAATCTGACAACTAGTGATGGGAGACGAAGCCTTCTGAAGCTCTGAGGCTTTCCATCAAATTGCTCGACGCATCCACATGCTTCATTTGCTCTACTGTGCCATCAAGTGGACAATAAAAGTAAAACAGGGAGAGTCATTGTTATGACATGAATTTCTTGTGTAAAGCTTTAAATTGAATAAATAAATGAATGGTGTTTGTGATGCCAATAAATTCTAAACATGGTCTCAATATCAACTTTATTGTCTTTATGATACAATACCTGGATCAAAAGGAAAAGTGAAAACAAATATGGGAGAGTGTTGTGATGTGATGTGCTTATTAATTATGCTTATAATGCTTATAAGTTTTTTAAAGCCTCCTTGAGGTTAAAACTTTCTTTTCCAAGATAGACGTATAAAACTATAATCCCTAACTGGAATCTAACCCGCGCCGAATCTTAACCTCTAGATCACCAAGAAGTGATTTCGTTTGATTTAGAAAATACCCAGGGACATTCACGGGACACAGATGAAGCTGGTGAGATAGAGCAATTTTATACAAGTTGTGATGAACATTTTTCTGTGCGTTCCAATCCTCCCTCTTTCTTGCTGATTCAAAAGCAAAAAAAAGACCCTCTCAAGGATTGCTAACGCACACGCAATCCGATGCCAAGACAACTAAATGTGACTGGGAATCAGAAGCGTTGTGCTGTCCCTTAAAATTCAAATAACACGCAAACCTGGCAAACAAGTTACTTAATCAGTCATGTAGTACAGCCAGCTCTCGAGGCCTTGAACGTCACCACACATGTCATCAACACAAGCCTCGATATGCGCTTTACAAAAGAATCTGTCTGGATTACTTGACACACACTTCGAAGCATCGGCACACTGAACACATCACCACTGAAAACAGAAAAAGTATTGCACAACTACAAAACTACCAAGACATGGCCAACCATATAAACTGAGAGTACTACCAAAGAGAACAATAGAAAAGCAGCCAGGAGGCCAATGGTTACTCTGGAGAAGCTGCAGAGATCCACTGCTCAGGTGGGAGAATCCCTTTAAAGGAGAACTTTTAGCCATACCCTCCACAAATCTCCTTTTATAAAGAAATAACAAGAGACCAAAATTAGATTTTTTGGAAGACCTGAAAAACAAACACTGCACATCACCCTGGACACACCTTCGTCACCACAAAAAATGGTGGTGGTGGAATCATGCTGTAGGGATGCATTTCCTGAGCAAGAACAAGGAAGCTGGTTGGAGCTTATGACAAATTTGATGAAGCTAAATACATAGCAAACAAAGAGCCTGAGATTTGTCAGACATTAATCTTAAAGCAGAACAATGCCCCTGAACATTTGCTATGAGATAAAACTGACTATTTTACATCAAAGCATTTTCATGTGTTAAAATGGCCCAGTCAAAGTCATGAAAAAAATGCCCCCTTTCACATATATGTCGCTGGTTTATTGGCTATTTGTTTACTAGTCTGCAATCCTTTAGCTCTTAATGTTCATCCACCCTCAAGTACACTGCCATTTCATCATGCACCAGTTCTTAGAGCTTCCAAATGAGCTAGGCTGAATTCTGGGTGGGTTGAAGGCATGGATCGACTCCAGTTTCATAACAGCTATACATCTTAACTTCCACAATCTTTAAGTGAAAGGCTTTGTTTGGACAGTCACACATCTATTGAGTGAATCGGATGCAAATTAAACTCTCTTTCTTAAGGACAGTTCAAGATGTGAAGGGTAGGAGACTGAACCATTGATATTCTGACATGAATATGAATACCGTATAAATAGACCTAAGTAGAAATCTCCTCGTTTTCACCCTTTCTGCCCTGCTTTGTGTGATAACCTGTTATTGAAGTATCCCCAGATTTCTCTGTTCTTAATAAACAGACCACCATAACTAGAGACCAAGTGCATTGGTGACCAGCAAGTTAATATTTATTTATAACAAAAGGTTTCATTTTGTTGAAATACCAAGCTCTCTTGACCATTCACGTCTCATGAGTTTGAAGTATTTTTCATTGGTTATTTCCACCATGGACAGCACTGTTAAGCAGAGTTACTGTGCAACTCTTCATGGGGTCAATAATACCGATGTCCCTGCTTGTGCTGATCATGAAGCGGCAGGTTCATAGAATCAGGCCAAACTTCAGTAGTCAGACTAGACATCACAGGTCAAATACTCAAAGTCCATCAAACAGTTTAGGCTGAATCCTGTTAAAGACTGAATTGAGCAAATCAGGATCCAATGAGCTGAAAACCATTGCAGTTGCTCTGGCAGCTGAAACATTTAAGTGATCACCATTAGTGTCTGGCTCAGTTTTAAGCTCAGATAGATTTATTTATTATAAAGTAGCCTTCAGTGTTCTGCAACATGTTTATGAACTATGGTTCTGTGTTCTGTATTGCTGGCAGATATTCTAGTGTGTGTAATTAGGTCAGCAGAACTCTTTGCAGACAAACTCGTGAATTATTGATTAGCTATAGTCTGAAAGTAGTCCATCATCAGACCATTCACTGTCACTATAGAGACCCTGAGGCTGCTCTTAGATTTATTGGTTGTGCTAAAGACTGAAGATAATAGTTATTGAACGCTGAATCCAAAGAATGAGCTTGTCTTGCAATAGCTGCTAAGAGAACCATGGTGACTCTAGAGGAGCTGCAGAAATTTAAACCTCAGGTGGGAAAATCTATTGAAGGGATAATTACTAGTCATCCACATGACAAACCTGGCCTTTATGGAAGAGTGGCAGGAAGTAAGTCATTGTTCAAAAGAAAACTATAAGAAGTCAGTTTTAGTTGCTCTCAAGCAAAAATATTTTATCTCTATTTTTACTTGTTTTTGTTTCCTTGAGAAGATCAACTCTATTGATCCTCCTGCACATCTATCTGTGGTTTCATTAATAAATATCCATTTAAAAAGTGTCAAAAACAACATATTACTTTGACCAAACAATATGAATTTTACACTTGGAAGAAAGACCTTTTGTCATTTCCTAACACGTAACATTTTTTGAGATACAAGGTCCAACAGTGACGATTTGCCACAAGCCGATGTTGCCAATACACCAAATCTGGAAGAAATGTGCTCTGGTTAGATGAGACTAAAACTGAAATTTTTTTTGCCAAGATGCAAATTTCTATGTGGGGCCAAAAGTAATGCTGCACATCACCATGAAAACATTATCCCAAAAATACAACGCAGTGGTGGCAGCATATTGTTGTGGAATGCCTTGTTTCAAGGACAGGGAAGCTGGTCAGAGTCGATGGGAAGATGGATGTAGCTAAACACGGGTGAATCCTGGAAGAAAATCTGATAGAGGCTGCAGAAAACTTGAGATTGGGGCAGAGAATCCCCTTTCAGCTGGAGAAGGACCCCAAACATGCAGCTAGAGCAACATACTTTGATTAAAAAATATTCATATGTTTCTTATGGCTAATGAAAATGGCCACAGACAGTGAATTTAAAGCCCTTTCTGGTGTAGTGACCCCTCTATTATAGCTTCACTTTACTGTTGAGGTTTGTATCACACTTACAGATTCCGTTGTCCCAGTTAATAAAATCACTCTTGTGGTATTACTGGATTGTGGTGGTGAGTTTGTGCTCAACTAATGTCAGCATCAAAATGCTGTGAGGTAGCGCCAAACGGGTTAATCTGACCATGCCAAAAACCTAATTTCAGGCACACTAAATATTTTGAAGTAGCAAACCTATGAGGTGAATTTAAATCAACATGTTTCCAAGCCTGTAAGAAGGAGATTATCCACTATAACAAATCTTTTTTTTAAGTCATTCTGAAACAGGATCTTGCACTTCAACTCTCAACACTGCTAAATAAATAGAAAGATGCCTTTGGGCATGCTCTGTGGTTTGGTTCGTCTGCTGACTGTGCATTGTCAAGTCAAGTCAAGTTTATTTATATAGTGCTTTTCAGCAACAAGGCACTCAAAGCATTGTATAACAAATCAAGAGGCAATTCTCCAAAATCCAGCTCGAACTGGAAAAATGTGTTGCAAATATGAAACAATTGGAATACCAACAGCCATGTGGTTTGATTTGACTAAAATGTTGCCATAGTTCTGAAAATCACTGTGGCCAACATGCGTTGCATATTTGACCCTTGGAACTGCAATTTGTCAGCTTGCTTTCAGGAAGACATTGTGAGCCCGACACACTCATAAATAATTTGTAGGAAAATTCTGGGCTTTGCTTCTGTTGCTGTCATTGTTTTCTGGTTTATTACAAAGGATTCCTTTTTTATCAGGTCCAAAAAGAACGCAGATCAATCTAGCCCTGGAATTTAAAGGCGAATATTTGTTTTAGCTGGGTAAAAGGAATTCCATTTCTTTAAATCAGCCTTATAAATAACAGTAGATGAAGAGCAACTTTAGAGTTTTACAGTTGATTAATTCCTTCCATTATTCCTTAAGTTGCATTGGATCCATAAATGGGAAAAGTTTAAATCATTATTTTACAATTTTACATAAAATTTTTTACCAATCATCCAGCCATAGCTGTTGCTTTATAACTACAATAACTATTAAACACTGATTACACACTTATGTTTCTTTTGTTATCACCAGGCAAACTCATATCATTTATCTACAGCACAAACTGAAAGTGTATTTTAGTAAACATTTTATTTATTACAATAAAAAAATCAAATCAGCCCAGAAGTACAGGGAACTGATACCTTGACTGTCTAATCATAAGCATATATATATATTAAAGTAGAAGATGTGTAGACAGTGGAGAAGGCAATGGAAGGACACAAGGGTGAAGAGGATCGCTTGGAGCTTTTGGGACACTGCATCCAAACCTTAAACTGTGGTCTCTGGTCTTTGAGGTCAACTTTCTCTCTTAAAAACATATTAAAACGGACTTTATTGCAGCTGGTGGTGCAATGCCTCCATGCACACAACCCTGCCTCTTTAAATATCCTGAAGAAATATGGAAAGACCTACTCTAGACCAGGACGTTTTACCCATGACAGTAAAGCCCCGGGAGAGTGAATTTACCCTGGTAAATTTGAATTGAAACGCGCCCTGGGCTTTTCAAAAGCCTGGGCTTTCTACAAGCAAAAAAAGGGCTATAGAGTAAAATATTTCAATAATTTATTTCCTGTGATATTGATGACTATGGCTTACAGAAAACAAAACCCCCAAATTTAGTATCTTAGATTATTAGTATATTAGCTAAGATCAATAAAACAGGATATTTAAAACCGAAATGTCAGGCTTCAGACAGTATGTTCATTTCTATGCATTCAATACTTGGTCAGGGCTCCTTTTGCATGAATTAATGCATCCATGGTGTGGCATGGATGCAATCAACCTGTGGCACAGTTAAGCTGTAATGGAAGCCCAAGATTGCTTAGAAAGTGGCCTTCAGGTCATCTGCATTGTTGGATCCGGTTGGATAAACCATCATATGCAGAAAACAACAATAGGAGGTAAAGGGTAACGTGATCATGGCTTCGAGACTTTGAAGCTGATGTGAAGCATTTCCAAGAGGTGATGTCAGAGTGAGTTTTAAAAAATGATGAGCTGTACTGACAGAAATCTGTGGGTTTTTAGACTAAAGACTGGAACAGCCTGTGGTTTATTATCAATATGTTTCCAATGAAACACTTATTGCAAAACAGAATGTGCTAAGCACACTCAGCCTGAGCAACTGTCTGATGTAAAACTAATATTTTATAATGGCCAGGCATGCTTATCCAACACTGAGGAGAGGTTCACTTTTCAGCAGGACGATGACCCTGAACATGCAGCCAGAGCTATGATGGAATGGCTCAGATCCTTAAAAAGCATGAAAGTTGATATTGACAGACACTGACATGTGTCAGAAAAGACATACCCAAAGGAAAGTTTGTTCTACAAAGTATTGACTCAGGGGGGTGAATTGCATGGCACTGTAAATAAACACTACATCATATTTGTGGATCTTTCATGCACAACGAAGTCAAAATGTAGGAACCAGTATTTGCTGTGTGTTTTTGCTCTGTGCGTGCTTGTCAGATTTCTGGAGAAGCTACAGTGAACATTGCCCTGAGATGATCGTGACTACCGGATTAAACACCTTTGACCTCCAGAACTTCCAGCAGTAAGCGGCTCAGTTGGTACACAATCAGTGACCGGCTTGTCACATGACCACCAGTGAGAAGCCCAGTCTGCCTGTGTGTATATTGGAGGTTTATTTCCGCGTTCACTGACGGAGCTGAATGAGTCTCCAGCACTAGCGCCGCCGCAGCTCTGTGTCTGCCTGACTCAGAGAAACCGCGTCCCCGTGCGGGCATCATCACGCACCCGCATCGCCCCGCAGCAACCATGCTCACCCGGATGAAGACGGCGGTGGCCAGCCTAATGGGAGGCGTGATGCCCGGAGGCTCCAGCGGTGACCATCCCGGCGGCCCGGATCTGCCGCTCAAATTCCCGTACAGCAGACCGGAGTTCCTGGGACTGTCTACGGACGAGATCGAGTGCTCGGCGGATCACATTGCGAGACCGATCCTGATCCTGAAGGAGACCAAGCGACTGCCGTGGTCCACTGGCTATGCGGAGTGAGTAACCTGCAGGGCTGCGCGTCCATCTTTTCTTGCATCCTTTGGAAGTGAGATCACTCAGGCAGGCGTAAACAGAAACACCAGCAAGCTTTTACCACCGCTGCTATGGCCTGCTTTATGTTTGTGTTTGGTTCTGCAGACTAAGAACTGCAGCTCTTTCATAAGGGACCAAGATACAACGCAGAAATTAGTATGGTGAATAACAAGTGCAAGGTCATTGCAATAAAATTGCCTTCTTTTACATGCAGATTTAACATTTATTTCCATGTTTTAGTCTGTTCTTTGTCCTTTATTGTTTATAAGAACTTGACCTAATAACCTACTTATGTAATGCAATTCACTTGTTTCTGTAAGCAAAATTTGCATCCAGGCTTCATCATCCTTTTCTGTTACTTATATTTGATAAATTGGATCTTGGTGCCCTGCAGGGTAATTTATTATATGGTTACTTTTCATGTAGACAGCACAAAGTAAAGAAGAAATGTATTAAAAGACAGAGGAGCGAGGTGTTTATTTGCATGCTGCTGTGCCTCTCATCATTGTCAAAAATATGCAGTAAGCAAACTAACCAGTTTGTTCTTCACTGATGGAGTTGTACATTTTTAAATGAACATCCATCCATCTATCTTGGACTTTATTTATACTTGGAACTAAGATCTCATATTATTTGAATCTGGAGCAGAACTTTACCAGGAAAACTGTGCAAAATTCTTGTATTGTTGTCTGTTGCATCTATTGAGTCGCAGCTTCTTTGACTTTGGCCATTTTGTATCACGTAGCAGGGTCCTCATGTAGTTCACCTCATAACGGTAAATCAGTTCAGTGCTACAAGGTCAACAATGCTGCAATGTTCACCACAGAGGTGGAGTTTTAGGCTTCAGTGGCTCATGAAGAGGAGTGGAGCATTTGATCAACACTTTTCCCTTTCCCTGTGTTGTAATGTCAATGGACAACATCCTACATTACACCCAAGCATCTAACTTGTGAAATGAATACGATATAAGAACCAGCTCAGTACAACACTTGACCTATATTTTTCCCACCAGGTTCCTTTCGGAGCCCCGACCAGTGGCTAATTGGAAACTCAGAAATCATATTGATTTCCAGTTGGGAAAGTTGCCATACCTAAGCACTAACAGGCTGCACTAACAAGACTATTCAGTGTAAAAAGGGTTTTTAGTGAAGAAAACTCAAAGCGTATTTAAAATGAAGTCAAACGAAGCACAGGTGTAAGAAGCAATATTAAAGGAAACTGTGTTTTCATGTCATCACGTTCATTCAGGCTGCCACTTAAAGAGAGAGGTCGACTTTCAGCAGATAACAGGACGTTCAGCCGAGCTGCTTCGTTTTATCCTTTTGAGCTTTTGCCTTCTGGGTGTTAGAATACGGAACATGCCATTTTGAAAATGTTGGCAGCATTTTTGAAATGTACAAATTTAGGTAACTGTCTATGGGAAGACATCAGAAACTGAATTTGAATTTCTCAGACTGAATCTGTATTTGTGTAATTTGAATTTCTCAGACTGAATCTGTATTTGTGTAATTTGAAATTAAATGCATTGGCTTGAAAATGAATTTCACCTAATTGAAACTGAATTTATTGGTTTGAAACTGAATTAATTTGCTTTGAAAATTTATTTTGTTGAATTGAAAATTCAGTGTCACTACTTTTACTTTCAGTTCTAAAATTCAATTTCAGTCCTAAAATTAAGTTTTTTGTGTCACACATCCGGGTCCTTGAAGCCACAGATTAATCAAACAGATTCACCGATTCACGGATGTCATTCTCTATTGCTGTGTCCAAATTGAGGGACTGCATTCTTTGAAGGACGCATTTGTTGGCCGATTACGTCATTGTGAGGCAATGAAGTCTACAGCTTCGCAGGGTCCTCCAAATGGGGCTGATAAATGCGTCCTTCTTTTCCCCAGATATGAAGGATGGGTCCGGTGTATCCTTCGTGGGACACCCTATCCCATGATTCATTGCAGGTCAAAGTAGATTGTGCTAACAGAAGTAGCAAAGCCTGGAGGAGAGGGAAAAGCTGTGAACAAAGTTGGATATATTGCGCTTTCTGTGAAACAAAATGAACTTGTTTTTAGACTAGAATGTAGCTGTGTAAACCTGACATATCTGCTCGGTTTATCAAGATTTAGCTTAATTCCACACGTGCTCCGACGTGTTCGGAGACGACCCCTTCTGCTGCCCTGACACTGGGCAGCGCACAGCTGACCCGGGGGGTTGAGGTGCGATGAACCCTGAGAGAACAGCTGACTCCCGGCACGTTGTTTTCAAGTTCCTGCTGGGTTTCCCCAATGGATGGAAGTTAAACACAGATATAATTCAGTCAGATGATATCTAATGTTGATGTTTGGTTCTTTTATTTTTATGCTCTACAAATACACTGATTTAAACGTTGTTCCTAAAGTTAATATGTTAGTGTTTAAATTGTTAAATTTTTACAACTAGATTTACAACTAGATTTTTATATATATATTTTTATCTATGAACACAAAACTTACACAATTTAAATGGCTGAATAATGAACAAGATTATAAAACAAGAAAATAAGCCATTAGGGCTCCATTTGTTCGGCTTCACAGCTCTGTGCTTCACACTATCACTGTTGCTAGGCAACATAAGTTACGCTGAGGTAAAGGCAGGGGAAACGCAGACCGACATAACACATGACGCACCATGCTGATCTGGCATGTTTAGCTAATAACTACAGGTAGCATAAGTGTTGCTATTTGACCATCATTTGTTTACATGATTTCTTCTAGATGCTCATTTGACTTGGTGATGGACATCCGCTAAGCTCATGTATGGTGCACTGCTCCAGCTCAAAATGCCGTAAAGGAAGTTTAAGCTGATGTGAAACGTAAATCGATAAATCTGTGTTTGATTAATCTAAGGCCACCCTCAAGGACCCGGATGTGTGACACAAAAAACTGAATTTTAGAACTGAAAGTGAAAGTAGGCAAACTGAATTTTCAAAACAACGAAATACATTTTCAACGCAAATTAATTCAGTTTCAAACCATTAAATTCAGTTTCAAATCAATGCATTTAATTTCAAATTACACAAATACAGGTTCAGTCTGAGAAATTAAAATTACACAAATACAGATTCAGTCTGAGAAATTAAAATTACACAAATACAGATTCAGTGTGAGAAATTAAAATTACACAAATACAGATTCAGTGTGAGAAATTAAAATTACACAAATACAGATTCAGTGTGAGAAATTAAAATTACACAAATACAGATTCAGTGTGAGAAATTCAAATTCAGTTTCTGATGGCACAAGTCCACATTCTCCAGGAAATATACATAAACACAGATTTACAGTTCAACTGCTGACAGTGATAATTGCTAATGTGAGGTGCTAAAGATAGCGTCAGATGTCAACTCACTCAGTCTGTTTAAAAATGAAAATCTGGCACAGAAGCAGCTTTATTGGCCAAGTTTGTGCACAAAAACAAGGGATTGGACTTTGGTTCCACTTTCTTCTATTAGTGTACAGACATTTTAAACATAAATATGTAAATTAAGTAGGAAATACAAAAATGGTCTGTTAAAAGTAAATATCCATATATACATTGTTATTAAAAAAGCAGAAGATAAAGTTGAATTTGTGCAAGTATGCATAGTGTTGATTCCCAGCAGAGTAGCTGGGCACTCTGAGAGCCCTGTTTTAAGTGATTTCACACACAGCGTGGCATCGTCTCTGCTCCCTTTAAATAAAAATGATGCTTACGACAGTGGCTCTACTACAACACTACTTTAGAGCATATGAGATGTATTAGGGCCAGGAAGCAATGGATGACTGATGGGCCTGATGCAAGCTTGTGATAATGCAAATTGGTACAGATTACATCCAGTATTGTGGTGCTATGCAGGTATTAGGTTTAACATGTTTTAACATCGTGATTTAATAAGAAGGAAGAGAAGAATCTGACAAGAATCTTCCATACTTAAGTTATCATTGTTTGATATGAAACGTTTGCTTGGTGATCTGAAAAATTTAAGTCTGACAAAAACAAAGCAAGACATCTGTAATGGGACAAATAGTTTTTCATGGCACTATGCATAGAAACCAGTATTTGAAAGTACTTAACACAAATTTTCACAACCTTTACTACTGAATCAAAATTCTAGATCAAGTCAGCTATGTTTATGCCGGTCTTTATCCGTGAAAAGTAAAGTGATGGGCCCTACAGAGCGAGTTGATTTTGTTCTTCATGAGTCAGCCTGATCTATGAGGTCATTGTGCATTATTCCAACATCACTCCCAGGAGACACAGTTCTACTTTATGAGGAAGATTCTGATGCGCTGTTTCTGAGAGGGTGGATTGTCTGGACCAGTGAACAGGATCATTCAAATGGATCAGTGGTTATTGCTCACTCTTTTCTCAAGTGCACATATGAGCCCAACTTTTGCAGAGTTTATTTCTTCTGCATCTTCCCCCCCTGCAGTTTTTTACACAAGAAAAAAATTGACCACTGCTGGTTTTTGGTTCTTGTTTGCACAGCGGAGTGGGGAGTTGCGTTTATGCAAACAGAACAAGCAACACACCTGAAACATCATTATATTTGAACAGTAGAAGGCCCATTCTGGTTACACAAGTCAGCAGTACAACAGATCTATTAAACCAGTCAGTAAAGGCAACGAATAGATCAATATGGACAGTTGAAATCTCCACTTCAATGATTGCATCCCTGTTCTGAGCAGATGTACTGATGTGGCTCTGAGTAAACTCTTTGGTTGTGGACAAACAATGTTCAATTACAGAACCATTTAACACCTGGTTAACAGATTTACTAAAAATGTTGATCCTTCTGATAATTCTAACTGCATTTGTCTGTTTGACATTACACCTGGATCAAGGAAATACCTTTATTGCTCCCTGCAGAGATGATCATGAGTCATTTTTTCCAAGTCAAGTGTTTGTGGGTAAAGTCCAAGTCAAATCCCAAATGTCTTACAAGATAAACATGTTCTTATCAAATCCCTGACATCTAGGTCACCTCTAACTCTGCATCACATTGGTTAGGATTCCAAACCTGGATGTTTGTCCTTTGGCTTAAATTGTCACATGAACATTTCATATTTATCTTTCAGTCTTTTAATAGTAATCTTTTTATCATTTAACATTTATTTTACCATCCAGTCTGTGCCTCAAGCAGAGGAATTTAAGTTTCTAGGAATAGTTCATGGGTGACGGTAGGATGGAGCAGAGAATTGGGAGGGTGTGGAGTGTATTTTTTGTTTTAGGCCAAAAATTCATTCTTGATCTCACTTCCACATGTTTGCCGTGTCCCCTAGATTGTGGCAAAGTGCAAATGGGACTTCTAATGACGTTCTTTCAACAATTGCTTTCTTCTTGTCATCTTTAGATTTTTCCATCTGAGTTGTGGATCTCTGCAGCTCCTCCTGAGATATCATAGGCCTCTAGGCTATTTTTCTGACTGATGCTCTCCTTTCCACAGCCTGTCAGTCTAAGCGGATAGCCTTTTCTTGGCGGGTTCGCAGAATAAATAGTGCACCATGGATGTTTACATACCAAAACTTGTTGGTGTGACAAAATATGAAACTTCAGCCTCAAATGGGAATAGCAGTTTATTTTGACAGCTGAACGGGTCAATGGTTGTGATAACATTTGCAAGGCAATATTTAAAAATGAAGAACCTCAGACAGTTTGATAGTACTCCTTTCATCAATAGCTTGACCCCCACGTTCCTGTTATTGGCAGAGGAGAGAAGTATTATTGAAAGAACAAAGATCAGCTGTCACAAAGCTTTTCCCATAACTTGTATATTTGCTTCCTACAAAACCATTAATACACAACCTCAGCAGTTGTGTGATCAATACCTAATCAATAGGCTTATCTGTAGTATAAACACAAGGGCCATTGCTGCACAGTGCTCTGTCTGCAGGTCAGCATGCAACAGTTGAGCAAATAATCACACTCATCATTAAAACCTGGTAACAAAGGAGATTGTTTCAACATTTTTTAACATTTGCAGCACACCATCGTGACTTTGTCAGTTATTACTACATAATCCATCCACCTTGGCTGTTCACTCTCTGTCCTTGTACATTTTACTTGTACATTTTTTCATTCCCATCAAAAGAGGTAACAAAGTAGAAGGGCTAAGAGGAGGCACATGAACAGCCTCGGTCACAAGACTCAGCACATGCTCAGTGCCTACATGAGCATGGCACGTCGCTCTGAGGAGCCGGATTTTGTTTCAACCTGAACCAAAAATTTTAAAACATTGTAAAATGGTGGATGTTCAGCAAAGTTCAAGTAAAGGAGGGATGACTATTTAAAATCCATTAGAAGCAATTGGGCAACAGGGACATTGTAGAACTAACAAAAGGGTGTAATTATCTGTACTCGTAGCCTCCAGGCTATTTCCTCCCCCTTTATATCTTGGCATTACGTTTGTGTATGCTTTTTGTTGTGCAATACAGCAGTAGCAAAAAGTGATCCAGGATAGCCTGTAATTCATAACTTCAACCGCCGCTTGATCTGCCTGTGGTGTTTTTGAAGTTTATAGCTTGTCAAATTTCAAACAAAGCCCCCATATATCCCTGCAGGCTACGGGTTTTCTGAAGCAGCAGTGGAAAAGTTTAAGAAAATCAACCAGCCATGAAAACATAATGAACACAGCATTTAATACATTGTTTGAGAAATAGAATTAAATAAGTTACTGCATATCAAAGTTTTTATCTAGTTTCAGTTGCTCAACTCATTCCTTATTGTGTTCCATAGTTGGTGGTGTCCTTTTATATAGTGCTTTGCAAAAGTATTCACACCTCTTTTATGTATTCCCATTTTGTCACTTTACAACCACACACTTCAATGTATTTTACCGGGATTTTATGGGGTTCATCAGCACAAAGTAGTGCAAAACTGTGAAGTGGAACCAAAATGACAAAATTACAATTACAAATATTGTTTTACTACTTAACTCTGCTTTAAACTGTTCCACCACTTTATTTCTAACCTATTTAGTGTGTTGCTTGATCTTTATGATGCTTTTTAGATTTGATTTGATTTGTTAAAGAAAAATTGAAGTGATTAAAAGCTTTTATTTTCCCTTCAACTTGTGTGCTGCTTTCTTTCATGTTGTAGTTTTGCGAAATGTGAAAAACGTTTGAAAACTGCACTAAATAGACATGCCTGGAAGTAACTGCTTGTTGATGTTTGCACTTTGTATGAACCTGATCGAAGGACAAAACATTTGGAGATGAAATTTCCGCTGCAGGAGCACCAAAGATCAGAGCCCTGACAAAGTAATGAGGGTCACGCCAAAGCCTTAGACGTGAAGAAGTGGGGTAACCTAATACGACTGCCCGGCTCTCTCAGGCGCTGCATGTGCCTCGGGGCTGATGGTGAAATCGTCTTCTCATAGTGGAGATGAAAGGCCATTGCTGATCTTGTGATCTTCTGTGGTCAGATGAACATTGCTCCCCGCAGAGGTTCGCTCTTACACAACCACTAAATGTGTTGTAGACTCAGAGGGCCCTGGTGGGTTTATTGGTTATGACACAGATTTATGTTTTGTATTGTTTTAGAACTGCATGCTCCCAAGCAACTTAAAGAAACTGTTCAGAGTTTTTGCAGTGAGGTTCTTATAAAACGTTGAAAGGAATTAATCCTAATCTTTACCGTGCAGTTTTGAGGCTGCGGTAAAAATCCCAAATATTATTACAGAAAAGTGGGTCAGTATTAAAGAACCTAAAGTTGTGGAATATCAATACATTACGCCTCATGTTTTAAACATGAGCCACTTTGTAAACTGTTTTGGTTGTTATATTAGAGGAAAATGGTGCATAGGTGGTTATAACACTGACACTAGTAAAAATCAGTTTTACTGAGGTGGTGCAGTAATTATCCTGTCAAGTTTATGACCCCGAGTGTTTTCTCAGCTGCAGAGAGAGAATGTCTTATGACCACTAAGGATTGTAAATTAGATTTATACAAAGGAAAGTTGACATATCTGTGGCTCAGTAGGAAGAGTAGTCATCTTGCAATCAGAAGGTTGTGGGTTTGATTCCAGCTTCCTCCTGCCATATGTCGATGTGCCCCTGGGCAAGGCACTTAACCTGACTACCGATCTGCGTATCGGTGTATAAATGTGTGAGCGTTAGTGAGTGCAATTGGGTGAATGTGGCGCTAGTGTAAAGCGCTTTGAGCGGTCTGTATGACTGGAAAAGTGTTATATAAGTTCAGTCCATTTAACATATATTTTTCCACTACTTTTGAGGTTTTCTTTCTTTGACCAGATATCTACGGGGCTGCTATTTCACGTAATTATATGTACTGATACATATTTCGTCTTTCTAACAAAGACAGATTATCTGGAGGTAAACTAAATAAAAAAATAAGAACAGATATTGATTTGCAAAGTTTTGTTCTTTCACCTTTTAGTGCTCTAATTTTAAAAGGTGCTACAGCATATGAGCAGTTCTGACAGGGCCACAGAGTTAATGTGACCCAGTGCTTTTCCATGACTGCAGCACATCCCAGTTGAAATCAGCTGCAGCATCTGCCAGGTGTTGCAAACGGCTGCGTTTGAGTTTTCTGTTCCCTGCTCTACATGAGTGGGATTCGGGCTGTTTTGTAAGTAGAATTTCCTTTTTGCAGACTCATTGGTCTTAAGGATTGTGTCACTTCTTGTGTGCAAAGAACGATAATCAGGGGTCAGACTTGCTTTGAAAGAGTTTTGTGTTTTTAAGGACATGGGAAGGGCTCATCAGTTCTGCGTCTCTGTGTTAACATACACTGATTAATTATACAATAACATCCTGGGTTTATTTTTAATAATTAGAGAGCAGGAGATGCAAAATCACCTACAGTATGTTGTAAAACAAGGATTGGAACACAACTAGACATGGGCTGGTATGAGAATCTCATGATGTTATAAATTAGAGTTAAAATTCCAAGACAGTGAAGAAGTGTTTATATTGATAAAAGTGTAATATAAGCCAACTCCTTTCATTTACACCAACACTCCTACTGCTGCCTGTATAATGTAACATGGATGATTATAGCTGTATGTTATCTAAGACTGTATATATTATTTTCAGTTTCACACATGGCAAAATAAAAATAAACCACCAGTTACATTTTGTGGTGGTTTTCAAGTAAATCTGCTTGTTACAGAGAATATTATATGTTTATTTCTGTTCTGCTTTTTTAGCTGCCATTCTTCTGATTTTTATTTGTTTAAAGTGTCCTGCTCTGTTGGTGTGCCACATAAAATCCCCCAAAAATACATCGAAGCTTCCGTTTGTAATGGGAAATAATGTGGAAAAGCTTAAGGTTTATTTCTAAGTTTGTAAGACATAATTCAGCCAAATTAAGTCGCACTGTCAATGTAATTCTGAAGCAGCCTGAGATTATTTTCTATTTTTGTATTTGACGAAACTAGTATTTCAATCTAATCTTTGCCGAAATGGGCAAATAACATGGGCCTAATTATCTTGTTAAATTCTCAGATGTCATCTAAATTTATTCTATAAAATATAAAACAACACACATTTTTAGAATGAAATTTATAATTTTTTAATGTTTCGGCTTGTGGCATATATCTTTCTGGTAACACATGCAGTAAATGTCTTATGTGTGTAAGTGTGAGTTCCATTGCATACATTCTTATAAAGTTTTACATCCTCATTTCTGCTTTTTTGTTGATGTTTGTGTGTCACTTTCAATGTCATATTCTGCATTTTGTGTAATGATAATGTCCTAAAATGCTTTTTATGGTTGTTCCCCTCTTCTGTTTCTATCAAGGGTGATCAATGCCGGAAAGAGCACCTTAAATGAGGACCAGGCCTGCTGTGAGGTTCTGATGCTTAAGAGGAGACCTCCGGAGAGCTTCACAACAAACCGAACCCCCACGGCCCGCAGGAGGTCTTCCCTGCCCAACGGAGAAGGCCTCAGCCTTCAGGACAACAGTGTAAGGGAGACAGATAGAGATCTCTAATGTTCCCACCCTCATTCAGTATCATCAGATGGTTCTTAAAGCAGCTCTCACACAGTTTCAGACAGGATAATATTAGATTGAACTGAACAGAAGTCCCGCACGAACAGCAAGACACTTTATTTAAGAGCATTGGTATTCTCAGCATTAAAGTTGCATTAAACATACATTGTATTTATTGAATTATAAACTTAAAATAGAACTTGAAACATTATGAACATGGAAATTTTCAATGTAATAGTCTTTTTTTCTTTTAGAAATTCACTTATCTCTTCAAGACTACCAAAGTCTTTCATTCAGCCTCAGCAGAAGCAGGTTTCTTAGAATCAAGATGTGTCTTTTTGGGTTTGAAAATGAGTCCCGCAGTCCTACAAAGCCTCAAGCAGGCAGGGGTGTGTTGAGCTTCAGTGACAAATTGCACACTGCTAGGAAAGCTTTCAGGACATTCATGGGATCAGCAGGGCAGGTCAGGTAGGTGTGACATCCTTCAGTCTTCAGATGAGGAGGACTTCTTTTCCATCATCAAGCAGGGGAATCCTCAGGAAAACTCCAAGCACCTATACCACAGGTTGCTCCTTCAGATGGGTATCGATGAAGCCAAGTCCTATGGAAATGCATCACCTCAATGAAAGGTGACATTGCATCATTTCTCATTCAAAACAAGCTCACCTCTTCCTCGCTTTGCAAGAAGGACAGTGGTTTGGTGAGACACTCACTCATGCTCTTCAGAGAATGGGGGTTATATTCATAACCTTAGGTTCTCTTTCATTCGTTTTGTGTCTTACTATGGGGAGAAATAGTGACTCCCAGATTGCCAGACCTGCCTGTTTAAAGACAACTGTTCCCAGTGGCCAATAAGTAGGGGGCCTCACCATGAGAGCCTGCACTTAAGACCGAATGTGACAAAACAGGAGCAGTCACATCAAATTTGTAAAATCTAGCAATTGTATCTGAGGAAGCCCAGCTTGCAGCTGCACACACCTCCTGAATAGAGACCCCTTTAAAAAGGGCCCATGAGGATGTCAGCCCCCTGGTGGAATGTGCACAAAGATCAGGCAGGGGCTGGAGCCCCCTGCTAGGATATGCCAAAGTAAGTAGCTTCCACAGTCCAGTGCGAAAGATGCTGCTTCGACACAGGCTTTCCTAAATGTGGCTTAGCCTAGGACACAAATAACTGATAGGTTTTTCTAAAACCCTGCATTCTGATAAAACCACAGTGGACACAGATTATGTAGATAATATTGCTCCTCCAAAGCAAATGGGGGGCATAGAAGGCAGTCAGCTCCATCGGAGAGCATGAACCCGCCACTTTTGGAACAAAAGCTGGGTTAGGTTGCAGGATGACCTTTGAGTCACCAGGGAAAAAAATTATACAGGCTTGATGGACCGAAAGGGCATGTATTTCACCAACCTGAGCAAGCAGCAAAGATGTTCTGAGGCATAGAAACCTTAGCTCAGCTTCTTCCAAGGGTTCGAAAAGAGAACAAGAAAGGGCTTCTAAAACAGTGGGAAGGTCCCATGGTGGGGTCAAAGGCCTGGACGTTGGAAATTTGCAGCGTGCCCCTTTCATAAAGCAACACACCAATGAATCTGGCCCACTGTTTTTCCTGCAAATCCAACGTGACAGGCTGAAATAGCAGCCAAATATATCTTTATGGTTGAGAAGGCTTTGCCATTATCCATAAGGTTCTGTAAAAATGACAAGACCACTGCCACCTAGCACTGATAGGGGATGGTGTGAGAGTCTGAGCAAAGGCTTTCAAACAGTTTCCACTTCTGCTCATTCAGTGACCTGGTTGATGATGCTCTGGGACACTCACTGGTGTAAATAACACCAATAGGGAGTTCATCTGGATTTAAATTCAGCCACCTAGGCGCCAAGCCCAAAGGGCCAACCTTTCTGAATAAGGGTGACATATCTCCCTGTAAGCCTGGGATAGCAGATCCCCACAAAGTAGTAGTTGCCACAGTGAGCTGCACAAGAGTTGACAAATCTCTCCCAAGCAGTGCTTCCCTAGCCACTGTGGTGCTATCAAGATCATGGACAGACCCTCCTACCTCTTCCTGGCCAGAGTGGAAGAAATGAGAGCTACTGGCAGGAAAACAGAGCAGAGACCCTGGCAACCTGTGTGCCAGAGCATTCACTACCAGTGGAGCTCCATAGTCCTGCAGGTAGTAAAGTGGGCACTGAGCATTCTCTCGACGCAAACACATCTACCACTGCCTGACCGAACCTCATCCAGATCTGATTCACCAGCTCTGGGTGAAGTTTCCAATCTGCATAAAGCGGGTTGCTCCTGGATAAAAGGTCTGCACCATAATTCAAGGCTCCTGCTATATGAGTTGCTTTTAGAGACTGCAGGGCCAAACTGCTCCAGTTTGTGTGGCAGCATGTGCAAGCGGGGGGACCTCAGTCCCCCTTGTCTGTTGATGTTAGCCACTACTGTAGAATTGTCTGTTCTCACCAAAACATTCCTTACTCTGAGCCAGAGGAGAAAATGTTTTTGACCTATGTGAACAGCCTTCAGTTTATGTGAGTTGAGCGCATGCCAGATCCCCACTTTCCATTTGTTATTCTCCTGTCGTGAGTAGCTCCCAAGCCTCTCAGAGAGGCATCTGTGGTGACCACATTTCGGGCAGAGATGGTGCCCATACTGATGCTCTGAGTCAGGAAGCCTGGGCTCTTCCACTGAGATGAAACCCATGACTAGATCCCCCTTATATAGAGGCGACCGAGTGGTATTGCCACCAAAAAGGAGGCCATCAGGCTCATCAGCCTCTGACATTGTTTCAGGACACCCTGAAACCAAGCGTCACTCTCTGCTACACTTCCAACGTTTCAACAGTTTGTCTGCAGCTCTACTAGTGAAAACAAAAGAAGAAGCTGGAGAGCAAGCCCCTGCAAAACAATATCAGAAATGTGTGGTCAGAGATGAAGAAGATCACAGGCTTCAAGCAGAAGAAAGATCGGACCGATGGATGTCTGGACAGAGCCAATGAACTAAACACATTCTTCATTTCAATTCAAATTCAATTCAAAAATTCTTTATTAATCCCGAAGGGAAATTAAATGTTGTAGCTCATATTATGGAGGTTTCTTCAAAGAGCCGTTGTAGATGCATCTCCACTCCAGTCTGTTGTCCAGGTGAACACTGAAGCCTACAAGAAGGGACAGAGAAGACTGTACTTCTTGAGGAAGCTTAGGTCCTTCAGTGTTTGCAGCAAGATGCTGCATATCTTCTATAAGTCTGTTGCGGAGAGCGTGATCTCTTCTGTCATCATCTGCTGGGATAGCAGCATCAGAGCCAGGAACTTAAAAAAGCTCAACAAGCTGATAAAGAAGGCTGGTTCTGTTCTGGGACTCCTCTGGAACCTCTGGAGATCATTGTGCAACGAAGGATTCTTCATAGATTGAAGAACATTATGGAGAATCCTGAGCATCTTCCTCATAAGACTGTCATACAGCAACAGTGTTTGCAGTCAGTGGCTTTTTTAATTGAATTGAATGCAGACTGAGCATCCGCATAGTGTATCATGAGATTACGACATATTATTGGGTCATTACTTCAAAAAGTGGGTAGCAGTTACATACATACCATATGTGGGTTATCTGAGTTGTGACGCCAATGTCACAAAATCATTTGACATTCCCAAAAAAAATATGCAGCAATTTGACTTAGCTGGAGATTAAAGTACCAATCTAAAGTATCAGATGTGTAGCAAGTCGATTCTGGAGTGTTATCTACTTAAACCTACATATCCCTGAATGCTATTGCAATGTGAGTGTGATAGGGTTGAACTCTGCAGGAAAAAATGAATTGTAAATGCAAAAATGTTATAGTGAAAACCATCATTGGAAATGTATTTCATCTATTAAATGAGCTGAATGACATCTAGGTATCAGATTAAAACAAGTCCTCCTATGTCCACTGGACCCACTGTCCCCTCATTCTGTCCTATAGGCAGTTTATTGTAGAGTAGAGCAATCGTCCTTTCCACATCCCATGAACTGTCAGCAGCTCTCGCATGCAAATCTACCTTGAAGTCCTGTCTTTTTATTATCAGGGGTGCATTGTGAAAGGTGCACCAGGAAGGTGTTTGTCATTCTGAAATGGACAGTTGCCGCTGTTTTTTTCGTAGGGTAGTACTGACATGACTGGGTTGACTCTGTCTCTGTTTTTCTCTGGTTTGTGGTTACAAAAAAGTAACCCTGCATTAAATTTTCTCTTAGTCTGTCCGTACTTCACTTGAGCTCACTGGGAGCAAGCAGCAAATACATGCAAGTCCCTCTCATGACTTACATCTGCAGTGCCTCCAGGCCATTATGAGAACTGAAGAGCCTCTCTTCGCCTTATAGACTCATGCTGTAGAATCTGCCTGCACTTTATTTAGAAAACTACTTTTTAGTCTGTGCATCTATGTCTATCAGTAGACAACAATGCATTCATAGCAAGAGCACTCTGCAGTGCAATTTGGTAGTTTTTGTTTAACAAATGTGGTAGTTTTTATTTAACTATATGACCTGGCAGCTTATTTTTAGTGGCTGGTTTGTACCAGAACTGATGCAAAAACAGAACACTTCATGTCAGGAGAGCAACGGATCTTAGATTTACTGTTATCTGTGACGAAGGCAAGCTCAAAGGAGTAACATGAGTGAGCCAGATCACACAGGACACTCTGTTCATACCTTATGTGGGAGGTAGAGTCTTTGAAAATCAACAAAGAGGACAACATGCAGCTTTGGTACATGTCTTACATCATACTGGGCTTGTTAAATCCTGCAAACTGAAACACAAAAACTAAAGCCGAGAGCGACATGAGAGCATGCCAGGTTCATACAGTGATGGACAGACTGCATTGACTTTCTGTACAGAACATTGAACTAGCTGCTCCAGGCCTTCATGCACACTGATAAGCTGAGCTGTTACTCATTAAATCTAACCTAACTGGAACAGTATTTTCCAGCCGTCTTTCTGTTTTGTTGACATCTTCCGACACCAATGTTTTTGCCAGCTAGTCAGCAGTGCACACTGGCATGTGGGGGGGGGGTCAGTGTTGCATTATTCGACGCTCTATATTTTAAACATCCTAATGGCTTTTAAAAATGCAGAATTCAATTTTAATTAACATAGAAACATTTTAAAAACACTGATATGATGTCCTGGATGTATTTTGTTCTTCCTTACATCCAGGATGGCTCTGAGGACCTTACCTTTCACTACTGGGCGCTGTTTGATGGCCACGCCGGTTCCGGAGCTGCCGTCATGGCGTCCCGTCTTCTCCATCACCACATCGCATTGCACCTTCAAGAGGTGATGGAGATTCTGTGTACACCCAACCTGCTGCCGCCCACTTGCCTGGACGAGGAACCCGTCAATCACCTCCTCTCTGCGACATCCCACCGCGCCCTCTCCAGGGCCGCATCGCTACGAGGAGCCGCAGGTGCCCCAGGTTCCCCTAGCACCCCACCAACACGCTTCTTCACCGAGAAGAAAGTTTCACAAGAGAGCCTGGTTATCGGAGCCATAGAGAATGCCTTCAAAGACATGGTGAGTTCAGCGCTTGATTTAAAAAACCAATTGCGATACTGCTGGTGCAGTTTTTTTGCCTCATCATTAGTTGGATCTCAGGTATTTAATTTGTTAATTACTAAAAGAAACTAATGATTTACTAATCCGTGTGATCAAATTATTTTTCCCATCTGGTGATCCAGTTCTAATGTGCTTATAAAGTTAAGTGAGCACAAATGAAGTCAGATACAGTAAATGGCTTTTGAGATTAACTTCTGTGTAAAATCAAAAGCCTTTTGCCTGTTTCTAATCTTTTTTCATCTGATTTTACTATTGTAGTTATCTGTTACAGCTTAATATTGAGATTTCTTACTGTGGAAAAGATTCAGTGCAGCATTATTCATCTCTGTTGTCTGACTGCTTCCTGTATCCGCACTGGTTCTGTACTGTAAAAGAATCACTAAAAGGATGATGAGCAGCCACGGTGTTTGAGCTTAAAGAAATTTTATCATGTTACACCAAAGGTATTTATGAGGTGTAAGTCTAACATGTTGCTCTGCTGCATCCCAGAAAGATGACTGCAGGTTTTTAGCAGCTACTTGAAACCGTGACAATAAACTGTAAATGTCACGGAGATATTATTTTTCTAAAAGCTAAAAGGATTAATTAGAATGTCTTCCCATTTTTAAGTGCACCAATCCGAAATATAAATATTAAATTTCAATATTTTAGCTCAATCCACCCCCCCCCATCAGAAATGTGATGTTTCAGTGTCTTGACCACTAGGTGGCAATGCAGACCCAGTTTATACAAGCCTGATAGCTTATGATTGTTGTAGAAGATTAATTGCCACTCACTGTTTGCTCAAAAGTGAGAGCTAAGCAAAGGTAAATTAATTCATGCAAAACTGGATTGATAGTTTTGGGGGTTTTTTGTCATGTAATGACTTTGCTATAATTTGTTCCAGATATATTTATCTGTAGTATTGTTTTAATGGTCACAGTCATATTATAAACAAATAAAGTCACAGCAATAGACTGATATTAAAAACTTTAACTGGAATTGCATTACAGGACATTAAAAGTACTATTTGATTAGCATTTTACCATCTTTTGCAGTTTCGGTTGTTTTGTTTCTTGTCTTTTTGATGTCAGGGAATTTCACTGGACTTGTTGCCATTAGCCAACAGAGTTATTATCATTTAGATTGTGTTTGCGGTTAATTGTTCAGCTTTTTATTTATTTTTACAGATAGAGAAGACCTTCTGTCCTCGCCATTATCACCAATTACTCACTTTATCAACCTTACCTTTAAATTTCAGAAATAGTTCTTGTAGAAATCCACAAAGTGTCATTTAAACAGCACTCATTTTGTCTTGGAAAACACGTTCACTTCAGCTTTTGCTGAGCCTTGACCAAAGTGTCCGTTTTGACGTCGCCCCATAAATCTTACAAATTTTAATCAGGCAGATTTTTCTCTTTAAGGGAACCAGGTGTCAGGGAATCTCTCAAAAATGTTTGGCATTCTATGAGCTCTAGCAAAAAACCTTCTTGCAACAATTGTCAGAGTTGTAAATGTAGTTTGATTTGGTTCACGTAAGGCAAAAGAAAAATGACAGTCTTCGAACTTTTTTACAAATAAAAATGGGAAAATGTGGCATCCAGTTGTCAATACTTTTGTGGAGCAACATTTTGCTGCAGTTACAGCTGCTAGTTCTTTTGCTATGACTTTACCAGACTTGTGCCCCCTTCAGACTAAAATGTTTGCCTAGTTTTCTTAGCAGAATAGTTCAAGCTCAGTCATATTAAATGGAGAATGTATGTGAACAAGTCTTGCTACAGATTTTTAATCTGACGTTCCTATTACCTCTGACCAGAATCACACAGTTTCATGCTGCTACCACCATGTTTCACCATGGGGATGGGTGGTGTACAGTGTTCATGCACAACAAAAAAGTTCTCCTGATGTTGCTGTTTTTTTGTCCAGTTTCTTTATGTTAGAGGCTATGATTCTCAAATGAAAGAAGATGGATTGTTCCCTCTGGGGTCAGGGGGCAGTTTCAAGCGGAGGAATCTAGGTATCAAATACTTTTGTTCAAGGCTGATGGTATGATGGAGTGGAAGATAGACAGGTGGATTGGGTGTCTCTCCCGTCTGAGATTAAAAGCAGCCCTCTTGATTTACTGGTCTGTCATGGAATATGGGCTATGAGAAGAAGAACAAGATCCCAGGTACAAGCAGCTAAAATAAGCTTAATCTATAGGTTGGCTGGTCCTAGCCTTAGATATATAGTGTGGAGCTCAGTCTTCTTGGGGAAGCCAAAGTAGAGCTATTACGCCTCACTATCGAAAGATGTCACTTAAGGTGACTGGGTGATCAGATTAGTATGCTTTCTTGATGCCCCCATTTGGAGGTTTTCCAGGCACGCCCACTGGATGAAGACCTCAAGAAAAACTCTGAACATGCTGGAGAAAATTGTTTGTGCGGAGAAGAATGTCTTTTCCCTCCCCTTGCTATCCGACCCTGGCTAAGCGGAAGACAATGGATGGATGAATTTTATTTAGGGGTATTAAAGTTAAAGGGAAAGAATGTTTGGCACATTTTCCAGATTTTTATTTGTAAAAAAAAATTCCTGCACTGCTTTGTTTTTTCTATTACATACAATCCAAATCAAATAAATGTACATTTGTGTTTCTAACATGGCAAAATGTGAAAAGGTTCAATGTGTGTGAATACAAGTCAATGAATACTAGACAAAGTACAGCTCTTTATATGGAGTTTATATTGAGGTTGGATACGATCTGATCAGGGTGTTATTTTTGAAGTTTTCCACAAGACGTTGCTCAGGGCTGTCTCTCTTGCCTGTGTTATGTCTCAGCTTTGACTAATTAGTGAAAAATGATTAATTCACTTAATTACCTGCCACACTGTCTGTCGTCAGGGCTTTCCATCATTTAGCGAAAGCCTTCCCTGGCCTTGCTGTTCCATGACTTATTTATTTCCATTTCCTGCTTTTTTGGGCTCATAGCTTTTGGTTTTCCTGCAAAGTTACTGACAGAAAGTTTTGCAGACAGCAAAAGCTTTCAGGCTTGTGTAAACTGGTTTAAATAATGCTTGGTGGACACAAAATCCAACCTTCATGTTGAGTCAACTATGAAATATAAGATCAGCTCATGACTGAATTCTAATTTAAAATTTATTTTTAACATTAGAAACGCACCAATCAGGGTTCTGCTGGCTTATACCGATTTGAGGTATTATTTCAAGTCTGTCATGCAGATAAAACAACACAAATCATTTAATTAAATTTAACAGTTCAAACAGTCTAAAAACAAAATGCTACAAGATGTTTATATATCAAAGCATATGTCATTAACGCTTGTCCTATTTTTTACTAAGGTTAATCCAGAGAACTTGGTTTACCGCATTTAATGAACAAGAGAAAAAACTCATATTGTTCAGTATTTCAGTGGCTCAATGTGATGTGCAGTGTTAGTTTTTTCCGTCATTCACATCATTTTGCTTGATGGCCAGAAAGTAGAATTGTGGTCTCAGGAGCAGCTTCTTTCACATGTTTGCTGAGCCCACATGGCTTGTAGTAAACTGCAACATAAAGGGGTAAATATACTTTTTCCAGGTACTATATTTACTATTTCTGGTATAGTGCAGTTGAGAACAGCCTGTTTTGGGTCGTGTATTTTATCTTTATTGTATAGAATAAAAGTATAACTTTACTGTATAATAAATCATATTTTACCCAATTTATTTTCATAGTAACATACATTAGATTCCTTTGTCCTGGATAATTATTCTGTTTTCGGTAATTTACAGCAGTATTATGACTGATCTGTGACTCCTTTGTGGGATATGGCACATTTTTCCCTCAGAAATAATAAAGACACATAGCTATGTGTAAACAGTGGACTGGCAGCAGGGCATGTGCGTTTGAGATCTGCACATCTCTCTTTCGGTCATTGCCCTCTGGTTATTTATGGTCGTTGTCAGACTGGCTGAACCGGCGAGGACAAAAGTGTGGATGTTTGTGCAGGCATTTTCATTATTAAAGCCTCGCCTGCAGCAAGATCCACTGAGATACAGCAAAGATAAATATGTATGGCTCACTATGGATTCATAATTCATCCAGGCTGAAGGGCACATTTGTTCACCCCCTCCCTCCAATCCCCCACCACCTCCTTCCAACCTGTACCCCAAGCCGTAGTGTTTGTCAGGATGGAGAATGGACTGAAATACACTCAGGCACGCTCAGATTGCTTCCATACACACCGATCCGGAGAAACGTTCATGTACTGTAACACACATATTCACCTAGCTGTCTTTGGATGGAGGTTCAGAGGGCAAACTCTTTGGATGGGCTCAGCCTCTCTCATGGGAAAACACGTTAGAGACATCAGATGTGCTCCAGAGCATTGTTAGTCCCACTCAATCTGTTGATTGTGAAAGAGAGACGATACACAAACGCCTGGGCCCCAATTATATTCCTGAGACATCTTCCTGCCACTGTTCGGAAATTATTAAGGCGTCAGAGAAGACTGACATTGTATGAAAGGGTTAAAAAAACTAAAAAGGCTGGCTCCAGATTTATGTTGGGACTTTGATTAACTGTTATGCAATCATTCATCCAATTAATGGACTGATCGCTTGGTTTCTTTAAATTATTTTTGGGTTAATTAGCTCCATTTAATCTAGGGTAATTTACTGCTGGAATAACCAGCGGCCCCTGTAAACTTTCCCTTCAGTCTCTTTGGTTTCCCTTTATTCTGTTGCTCCTTAACTGTCAGTGCTACTGATGAATGAGCTCACTCTGCCGCTATTAACAAAGACATCATGGCAGGTTTGAAGCAAAAGCTGGGTTCCTATGCAGTCTGGAGATGTCCATCCATCCATCTGTCCAACCGAACCAACCAACCAAACAGAATGTTTTGCTGCGTGATTCTGCAGCTGAAATTCTTATTTCTATCTGTTATTAGAAACAAAATGTGAAAACTGTGCAGACAGTAATCATGTTGAAATGATGGTTTTGGACTGTTGGCTTACATCATGTATGTTTAATTATGTCCCAGGATATGCAGATCGAAAAGGAAAAGGCATCCTTCAACATCTCGGGCGGCTGCACCGCTCTAATGGTTGCCTGTTTGCAAGGGAAGCTCTATGTCGGGAACGCAGGGGACAGCAGGTGTGACTCATACGCTTGTACAAAGCAAAATGTGTTTGCTGCATGTGTTAATTGTTGGTTGCACTTCAACCAACCGTATCTGTGCTTAATTAAACAAAACTTTGTCTGCCACTCTCCCTCAGAGCTATCATTATACGAGCTGGGGAAGTCTATCCCATGTCAGCAGAGTTCACGCCAGAGTCAGAAAGACAGCGGCTGCAGTTTCTGGTATGACCGAAACAAGCTACTTTCTAGCAAGCACAGCACTCAAATATGAAGAGAGCTGATGCTCACCTCCAGTGGAGAGGTTTCTTACACAATTTCAATTCAATTCAGTTTATTTATGTAGCACCAGTTCACAACACGTTGTCTCAAGGCACTTCACAAACGGTGGCGCAGTTGGTAGCACTGTTGCCTTGCAGCAAGAAGGTCCTGGGTTCGATTCCCGGCTGGGGGTCTGTCTGCATGGAGTTTGCATGTTCTCTCCGTGCATGTGTGGGTTCTCACCGGGTACTCCGGCTTCCTCCCACAGTCCAAAGACATGCCTGTTAGGTTAATTGGTCACTCTAAATTTCCCTTAGGTGTATGAATGAGTGTGTGTGTTAGAAAATGACAAACTGACTTACTGCATACAATCTAAATGTATAAGGAAGAAACCTCCAGCAGAACCTGGTTTAGTGTGAGCGGCTATTTGCCACGATCGATTGGGGGTTTGAGAGAACACAGCGTACTCATGAAAAGAACACTGAAACACTGATCTACGACTACTTTCTATGTGAAAGACGAATAAAAACTTAATGGCAGTAGTAGCTCCTTTAGTGGCATCATCTAGAAGAGAAACACAGCTAAGCAGTTAAGCTCTGAGCCAGTTTTCAAATCTATGGGATGAAAGAAAGCACATATAGTTAGTTGCAGTAAAAGCTCAGTCAGTAGCACTCTCTAGGAGAGAGACAGGGTTAAACACTGAAAGACAGGATTAAGTGTATCATCTATAGAATGAGAACATTAAGTTGATGGCAGCAGTTGCCCCCCTCCAGGAAGGTGTCACAGTTAAACAGAATGCTAGGCCAGATGTAGCTTCTGCGAAGAGAACAAACATAGAGAACATAAAGTTAAAAGTTGAACTAATAGGTAGTAGGAGAAATGTAGCAGAGTGAGGAAAAGTGGTCATTATGTCCTCCAGCAGCCTAAGCCAATAGCAGCATAACTACAGAGATAGCTCTGGATAGCCTTAACCACTCTAACTACAAGCTTTATCAAAAAGGAAAGTTTTAAGCCTAGCCTTAAAAGTAGACAGGGTGTCTGCCTCACGGACCAAAACTGGGAGCTGGTTCCACAGGAGAGGAGCCTGATAACTAAAGGATCTGCCTCCCATTCTACTTCTAGAGACTCTAGGAACCACCAGTAAACCTGCAGTCTGAGAACGAAGTTCTCTGTTAGGAACATATGGAACAATCAGATCTCTGATGTATGATGGAGCTAGATCATTAAGGGCTTTATATGTGAGGAGGAGAATTTTAAATTCTATATTTATTCTAATAAAATAAAAATAAAATAAATAAATAAAATAAAATAATGAAGGGAAGGGAAGCTAAATTGTGATAATTATGATCTCTCTTTTGAATATTTATCAGAACTCTTCCTGCAGCGTTTTGGATCAGCTGAAGGCTTTTAAATACAATTTTGTGGACATCCTAAAAGTAAAGAATTACAATAGTCCAGCTTTGAGGTAACAAATACTTGGACTAGTTTATCATCTTGACTCCTGGGTAGAATATTTCTAATTCTGGCAATGTTCCAGAGGTGCAAAAACTAATCAAAAAATAAGTTAAAATTTCCCAAAATAAGCGTATTTGCCCTTAATTTGAGCAGGAAAATAAGATGATCTGCCAATGGAATGAGTATTTTTCCCTTAAAATAAGATAATTAGTTGTTTTTTTTCCCCTTAAGGTACTTAGTTGTTTTTTCTTATTTTAAACATAAATCATCTTATTCCATTGGGGAATTGCTGCTCAAATCCAGGGAAAATACACTTATTTTAAGAAATTAAAATTGAAAGAAAGGAAATCCTAGAAAGCTGTTTAATATGGGATTTAAATGACATGTCTTGGTCAAAAATAACACCAAGGCTTTTTACTTTACTACCGGAGGTCATTCTAATGCCATCCACATTAATTGATTGACTAAGCTATTTATTTTTCAAAGATTCTGGTCCAAAGACAACAACTTCTTGTCTGAATTTAGAAGCAGAAAACTTAAAGTCATCCAGGTTTTTATGTCTTCAGGACATGTTTGTAGTCTATCTAACTGGTTAGGCTCATCAGGATTTATGGATGAGTAAGGCTGAGTATCATCAGCATAACAGTGAAATGTATCCAATGCTACCTGATAATTTGACCTATTGGAAGCTTATATATAGTAAAGAGAATTGGCCCACGTACTGAACCCTGTGGTACTCCACAATTAATTCAATTCAATTCAGTTTATTTATATAGCCCCAATTCACAACACAATTCGTCTCAAGGCACTTCACAAAAGTCAGGTACATACATTCCAATTAATCCTAACCATTGAACAGTGCAGTCAGATTCAGTTATTTATTCAAATTGGATAAAAAGTTTTTCTGTCTAAGGAAACCCAGCAGATTGCATCCAGTCAGTGATTTGCAGCATTCCCTCCTCCCAGATGAGCATCTAGAGACAGTGGACAGTCACTGGCATTGACTTTGCAGCAATCCCTCATACTGAGCATGCATGTAGCGACAGTGGAGAGGAAAAACTCCCTTTTAACAGGAAGAAACCTCCAGCAGAACCAGGCTCAGTGTGAACGGCCATCTGCCACGACCGACTGGGGGTTTGAGAGAACAGAGCAGAGACACAAAAAGAATACAGGAGCACTGATCCAGGAGTACTTTCTATGGGAAGGAAAAGTAAATGTTAGTGGATGTAGCTCCTTTAGTCGTTTCATCTAGAAAGAAAGAACAGATAAACTTTGAGCCAGTTTTCAAGGTTAGAGCCTGAAAGACAGTACATAGAGTTTGTTACAGTAAAAGCTCAGTCAGTAGCTATGCCTAGGAGAGAGAAAGGGTTAAACACTGAAAGACAGGGCTATGTGGATCATCTGTAGAAGGTGAGCATTAAGTTGTTGCAAGCAGAAGCTTGCACGATGCCCCTCTCCAGAAAGATGTCACAGGTAGACACAGAGTCAGGCCAGGTGTAGCTTCTAGGAAGAGAAAAGAGAGAGAACATAAAGTTAAAAGCTGAAATAACAGCAAATAATGCAGAATTGGAGAGTAGTGTGAGAATGTAGCAAAGAGGGTGAAAGTGGTCATTATGTCCTCCAACAGCCTAAGCCTATAGCAGCATAACTACAGAGATAACTCAGGATAACCTAAGCCACTCTTAACTATAAGTTTTATCAAAAAGAAAAGTTTTAAACTTAGCCTTAAAAGTAGACAGTTTGTCCATCTAGAGCCCACTGATGGTCATTGTTATACTAAAAACCACAATGATTGGGATACCTCTCACTGTCAGATTGACCATAACCATTGGAAAAGAGATGGGGTCATACAGGTAGCAGAAATGGAGGGTGTGTTTGCACCTCAACCATAACTGAGACGGTTTAGGCTAAACCTGACTCCCCCTTACTCCAACCAACAGGGAGGGAAGAAGACGGAGGTAAAAAATAAGGAAGATAGCTCAGATAACCTAAGCCACTCTAACTATAAGCTTTATCAAAAAGGAAAGTTTTAAGCCTGGAGTTTAAAGATGATTTATCATTTACATGAACAAAATGGAATCTGTCAGACAGATAAGATTTAAACCAGCCTAGCGCTGTTCCCCTGATCCCTACAGAATATTCCAGCCTTTCTAAGAGAATATTGTGATCGACTGTATCAAATGCAGCACTGACATCTAAGAGGACAAGTACAGACACAAGTCCATTATCTGAGGCCATAAGAATATCATTAGTGACTTTCAGCAGAGCTGTTTCAGTGCTATGATGAGCTCTGAAACCTGACTGAAACTCTTCAAACAGGTCATTGCTGTGTAAATGCTCACACATTTGATTAGCAACTATTTTCTCAAGAATTTTAGATAAGAATGGAAGATTGGATATAGGTCTGTAATTTTTCAAGTCATCTCGATCCAGCAAAGATGCCTGAAGTAAAGGTTTGATTACAGCTACCTTAAAAGCCTGTGGTACATATCCATTTACTAAAGATAGATTAATCATATCTAAAATGGGGCTGGTAATCAGAGGGAACACTTCCTTAAATAATTTGGTTGGGATTGGACCTTCAATGCTGCTTCACTTACTAAAGGCCTAGTAATCATGTCCAGGAGGATGCCAGTGATTTTATGTTTAATAGAGTCAATTTAATAAACCATGGAATTGTTTTTTTCCTATCCCTGGGTCAAGTCTTCTACTCTTTAAACCTTTTTTTCCTCTCATTCTTAAGGCGTACATGCAGCCGCAGTTATTGGGGAACGAGTTTACACATCTGGAGTTCCCGAGGAGAGTGCAGAGGAAGGAGGTGGGGAAGAGGATGCTTTACCGTGACTTCACCATGTCAGGCTGGTGGGTTTGCTTGAAGACTTGTCAATTATTGATTGTTTCTTAGAAATCCTGCCAGTTCCAGTTCATATGTAGAGCATCCTCCACACTTATTCACACTTTGATGAGGATGTGTAAAAAGCCTTAAAATAATTTTTCAGCGCATTAACACAACCTCACACAGAGAAACATAGAAAAAGCCTCTACTTAATTTGAGTCCAGTTATTCAGTTCGAGAAAAAAAATCTCACATGAAGAAATAAATGTTTTTTTATAAAATAAATCTAACTGAATTATTTTTCATTCGTTTTTTTTTTTCTAGAGTGAGTTCCTTGTCTAGGAACCTTAAAGTTAGTAATCCACAACTTCCTGTTTCATTAGGATATCAATTTGAAGCGAGACAGGGGCCAAGTTTTCTAAGCCGAAGGACAAGAAAACATTCCCTTCAAACAAGATATATGGGAAAGAAAAAGTAAATGTTCTCATTTAATCTTGCACACATCTACAGACAGAGCAATAATTAAAAAGCTTAAAACGACAGGGCTGGACATGGACCCACGTTTATCTCGCCACCTTACAGTCAGGTAGATGGTAAGGGAGGTGGAAAAATCCCAGTTAGAGAACTGCAGCCATAGTAGCATCCTGCGGTCACTAAGTTTACATAATAGATATTAGATGCTATCTATATGCCATCAGTTTTTTTGGGAGAAAAAGTTGCTTTGATAACTGTGTGAACTCTACTTAATGCAGTCAGAAAAAGCATATTAATATGACTAGAATCCTTTTCCAGGTCTGGATAAGAATAAACAAATGTTTGTATTTCCAGACTTCATTGTCTGTTACATTGTCTATAATGTTTTATCCATCCACACTTTCTTCCTTCATTTCTACTCCACGTCCTTCCATCCATCCTTTTCCATTTGTACTTCTTCCATCATTTCATTTCTTTCTTCCTCCTTCCTTTCTTCTTGTCTTTCTTCCCTCTTTGTCTTTCCTTTCTTTTTCTCCTTCCTGTATTGACTTATCTTTCTCCTTTTCCTCATTTCTTTCTTTTGTCATTCCTTTGTTCTTTTCTGTTTTTCTTTTGACCCTATTTGTCCTTATGTCCTTCCATACTTCCTTTACTTCATTCTCTTTGGTCGTCCTTGCTTATTTTAATCTTTTTTTTTCCTCTGTTCTTTCCATTTTGTATTCCTTCTTTTCTGTCTTCCTTTCTTACGTTGAAGTCCCATTCATTCTCACCTTCTCTACTTTTTTCTTTCTTTTTCTTTGCTTTTTTTGTTCCTTCATTCTTTCTGTCTTTTGTCATTCCTTCTTCTTGTCCTTACTTCGTTATTTCTTTAAATTGTTCTTTTCTTCTTTGATTATTTCTTTTTGCCCTTCCTTCTCTTCCAGCTTGATGTCAATAGAAATATCTGCAGCTCATTCATATTGAACGTTTACCTTTTAAAAACAAGGGCCTAAAACTGAACCAGGTTCTTTGCTCATTGGTCTCTGGAAAAGGCAGGAATTTGGATATTAGAATGTGTTGATCTGTCTGTTTAGAACTTTAACTAGAAAACATTTGCTTTGTCAGATAAACCAATGATTGAACTTTTTAGCAGCAAACACTCAAGGTGAGTCTTGTGCAAAACTAAGGATGAATGTGTGGATAAGCACCTCATGCACACTGGTAGGTACAGTGGAGGACTTGTGATGCTGGGGGCCTGTTTCTTTTCCAATTGTAATTATTGCAAAACAGTTTCTCCAAAATAAGACTTTTTTCTACATGGGAATGGTTTGGTAAAAGGCAACTACAGTAAAAATAGCCTCATATCTGTCACAGTGGTTTACATCTTACATAATATACAGGTCCTTCTCAAAATATTAGCATATTGTGATAAAGTTCATTATTTTCCATAATGTAATGATGAAAATTTAACATTCATATATTTTAGATTCATTGCACACTAACTGAAATATTTCAGGTCTTTTATTGTCTTAATACGGATGATTTTGGCATACAGCTCATGAAAACCCAAAATTCCTATCTCACAAAATTAGCATATTTCATCCGACCAATAAAAGAAAAGTGATTTTAATACAAAAAACGTCAACCTTCAAATAATCATGTACAGTTATGCACTCAATATTTGGTCGGGAATCCTTTTGCAGAAATGACTGCTTCAATGCGGCGTGGCATGGAGGCAATCAGCCTGTGGCACTGCTGAGGTCTTATGGAGGCCCAGGATGCTTCGATAGCGGCCTTTAGCTCATCCAGAGTGTTGGGTCTTGAGTCTCTCAACGTTCTCTTCACAATATCCCACAGATTCTCTATGGGGTTCAGGTCAGGAGAGTTGGCAGGCCAATTGAGCACAGTGATACCATGGTCAGTAAACCATTTACCAGTGGTTTTGGCACTGTGAGCAGGTGCCAGGTCATGCTGAAAAATGAAATCTTCATCTCCATAAAGCTTTTCAGCAGATGGAAGCATGAAGTGCTCCAAAATCTCCTGATAGCTAGCTGCATTGACCCTGTCCTTGATAAAACACAGTGGACCAACACCAGCAGCTGACATGGCACCCCAGACCATCACTGACTGTGGGTACTTGACACTGGACTTCTGGACTTCTGGCATTTTGGCATTTCCTTCTCCCCAGTCTTCCTCCAGACTCTGGCACCTTGATTTCCGAATGACATGCAGAATTTGCTTTCATCCGAAAAAAGTACTTTGGACCACTGAGCAACAGTCCAGTGCTGCTTCTCTGTAGCCCAGGTCTGGGGAATGCGGCACCTGTAGCCCATTTCCTGCACACGCCTGTGCACGGTGGCTCTGGATGTTTCTACTCCAGACTCAGTCCACTGCTTCCGCAGGTCCCCCAAGGTCTGGAATCAGCCCTTCTCCACAATCTTCCTCAGGGTCCGGTCACCTCTTCTCGTTGTGCAGCGTTTTCTGCCACACTTTTTCCTTCCCACAGACTTCCCACTGAGGTGCCTTGATACAGCACTCTGGGAACAGCCTATTCGTTCAGAAATTTCTTTCTGTGTCTTACCCTCTTGCTTGAGGGTGTCAATAGTGGCCTTCTGGACAGCAGTCAGGTCGGCAGTCTTACCCATGATTGGGGTTTTGAGTGATGAACCAGGCTGGGAGTTTTAAAGGCCTCAGGAATCTTTTGCAGGTGTTTAGAGTTAACTCATTGATTCAGATGATTAGGTTCATAGCTCGTTTAGAGACCCTTTTAATGATATGCTAATTTTGTGAGATAGGAATTTTGGGTTTTCATGAGCTGTATGCCAAAATCATCTGTATTAAGAGAATAAAAGACCTGAAATATTTCAGTTAGTGTGCAATGAATCTAAAATATATGAATGTTAAATTTTTATCATTACATTATGGAAAATAATGAACTTTATCACAATATGCTAATATTTTGAGAAGGACCTGTACTTTATATCCAAGGCCTTCTCCTCGAGGTGAAAAGACCAGGAAGAATCCCTTTAATCTGTGAAAGAGTTTGTGAAGAAAACAGAGACCTTCAGTAGATTTTCTAGAGTGATTAAGGAACAGATGTAGGAAGATGGAGTGAAGATACTGTCTGTAAAAAGTGAGAAACAAATGTGAGAATGCAAAGAAAAAGATGGGAGGGAGTGCAGTGTGCTCCTGCAGAGGGTTATGTAGTGGGTGAGAGACAGTACTACTCTAAGGACAGAAGAGTGTGACAAGATGATGGGAGACGAACAGTATTATTTCTGACACCTTCTCTTATCACTTTTGTTTGGTGGCTCCACTTGCTTCAAGACATTTAGGTCAGTGTTGTTGGGCCCAGAACTCTCTGCCTGTTTGCTGTCTCTGTAGTGCAGACTGCTTGTGATGTATTTTTAATCAGGTTCTTCCCATAACCCAGTTCTGCTGCAGCTTCACCCAGACTCAGCCTGGGTTTTAACTTTAAATACGGTAAGCTAGCGCGGCTGATTGCTTTGATGTGCAACTGGTTTCACTTTTTATGCCCTGTATGCTCAGTTATTTTTAATGACTCTGAACTCTTTTGTCTTTGTATGCATATTTAAATGGGCAGCATGTGAGTGTGGGTGCACGCTGCTGTCCTTGTATCCTCTAACACCTCCGTGGACTAGTCTCCACTTTAATGAAACCTCACTGACCTGCAGACCATCACTCTGCCCTTCTCCTCCTCACTTTCTATACCTCCCCTAAACCCAGGTAGTTGAACCAGAGAAAATCTTGTGTTGGAGACTTTAATGGTTGCTGTTAGCAGGGAAGCCAGGCAGTTTGTTTGCACTGAGTGATGGACGTTGAACAGTTGGCGGTATTCAGGGGGGATCTGGGCGTCAGGTGGAACAAAATGTAAAGAGGGTAAGTAGGTTGAATTAGTCTGTAAAGATAGATAGACAGGAAGCAGTAGGCAAAATAATAATAATAATAATAATAACATAAATATATATATATATATATATATATATATATATATATATATATATATATATATGAATGGGCAGGCCAGGAAAAAAAAAACTAAAATGTTCTTTATTAATCTTCTACTGTATTTATACATAGTCTGTATATAATAATCTCTTTTTTCTGCATATTCTTTCTCTGTCTCCATCATTTTGTCTCTCTTTATCACATCTTTTATCTGTTTCTTTCTCTTTCCATCTTTCAATCTTCATCTATTGTCTTTCTTTATCTATCTATCTATCTGTCTGTCTGTCTGTCTGTCTGTCTGTCTGTCTGTCTATTTAGCTGCATTTCAAGGACAGGGCATGAAACACTTGGACTATTTTGTGTACCTATTCCGTCGCCATATGTACCAGGCGTAGGAGAGTTAGCCTTGCTGCTACTCGCAGGAGAGGAAGTCCTGCCATCAAAACGAAATTTGGTGCTTTTAAAAACTGCACATATCCTTACCTGTAGCAGCATGTTTTTCTGTGCGCTATCTGTCCACTGTCGGGAGCGTGTGTCCACCTGCGTGCGAGTGAATGTAACTCAGCATGTCAGCGTCGTTGACACAGAGTGTTTTTTTTCCAGCTTTTGTCAAGTTCGGCCATAGAAAGTAGATTAGTGACGACGTAGGGTCAGAAATCGCTCACGATGTGATCTAATAAAACGAGTGACATCAACTGTGAAAACGTAGTATTACTACTTTATTAACAGAGCGGGCCGCCCCCCTTGGATAATGGTGGGGAAACACTGGCCTCGGTCAAACTGAGCAAAAATAGAATGTACAACAAATAATTACTGCATGAAAATCATTTTATTTAATCGGTTTAACTTGAACATTTAGTTCTTAGGCATTTTCTTCTGTCCAAAAACAATTTAAACATAAGGATAACTGTTGGCGTGAAAGTGAATAAATAATCTAAATAAATACAAAATCAGCTTAAATAATAAACCTGCTTTTGTTATAAATAAACTGGAGCTATTCTGAATAAGTTTCAATAAACAGACATTTAAACCTAAAAAATCAGCAACAGAACACTTGACAAAAATAATGTTCGGGCTCATTATTTCAGTTTACTTTGTTGTGATCATTTAACTGAGCTTTAATGAGACACCTGAGTTTGCTTGTCCTGTAGTTGTTTTGTTTTTTGTTCTTTTGGTTGATAAAAGCTTGGTGTATTTTGCACCTGGGTCTAACAAAGCATCACACATCTGAGAATTATCCTTACTAACTGATTATATTTGTCTTGGAAGTAAAATATTAAATGTTTCCATGTACCCCTGCAATGTGCTCACATACCACTAGGGGTGGGAATCACTGCTACAGGACTGCTTGCTGCAAGAATTTTGTGACTCTGGGACTGATCTCTCTAGTAATATTATATACTGAATACACATAATAATGTGAAGACGTTTAACAAGTGTGTGAAGTAATTATAATAGAGCACAAACATTGCTTGTGTTCTTCACTTTAATAGTTCCTCTCTCTCGCTGGCCTAAAGTCACCCACTAAGGAGATGGTCAGACATCCTTCTGCCGCCATGTTTCAGCATCCCTGTATTCCTCTCCCTTTCCCCACCCATCCCACCACTGCGTTAGTCACGTACTGCCATGAATCAGACTTCCAAACAGCCGTTGAGTCTGAAAACGCTCAGTGTTGTGGTCATACACCACACCCCCTGAGTAACTTGTACTGCTGGTTTTGTACTCAGAGAAGAAAGAAAATGGCTTTCTTCTCATTCTGTCAGGTTTATCTAATAGGACCTGTGTGTCAAACAGGACACCTTCCTCAAAACTGACTCAAGGGAAGCAAGTGTCTCCTTGTTGTAGGAGTTTGTATCAAAGTGACACTTTGTGAAGGTGAAAAACGAGTCCTTTTAAATTTCTTGTCATTAAGTTTCAGTTTTAGTCTTTTTTTTTCACACTATAAACATTTAACTTTGCACTCCTCATTTCTCAGAGCAGTCTCAGTCTGCAGTTCTAGTCTGCTTTTGTGGGTTGTGTTTGCTGTGATAGCCTGTGCCCTGCACAGTTACAAAACTGCTGAGTACAGCATTTTTAGCGATCGCCTGAGGTGGAAACATATGGTCTCTCTGAGTGAAACCAGCAGTAATGTGAAAACCATCCTGGTCTTGTGCTTCAGAGCAGATAAAATGCATTCGGCATGGGGAAAGAGGGCAGGCTATGGCACAGTATATTTGACAAGAAATTACTCGGCAATTATAAATCTTTTTTATGATTTTGTCATGTTAAAAATTCTACTTGATCCAGGTTTAAACTCAAGATTATTATTAAATGCATCTGTAGGGAGGTGTGAATGCAGTGCTTTGCACTGGCAGTCCCGCCTAATTTTACTGTTATTTGGTCTCTTATTTCTGGTGTAAAATTGCACATCTGCTCCTCTGATCTTTAAATGTTGACTGGTGGCAAAAAAAAGGATTGGCGATTACAAACAATAGCACAAAATTGGCCTTGCAGTAATTTTCTGCAAAAAAAATGTTGGCTGAGTTTTGGAACTGCAGTTTTCACAACTTTTGGCTTCCTCCTGCTGTTCTGTGTTGTCCGAGTCTGATAATAATAAATTATTTATGAAGTGAGCAAGTTGCTCAGGGAAAATGTGGAAATGAATGTCAATTCTGCTGCACCCAGGTACAGATGTACTCAAAGACAACTGCTTAGAGAAACCCAGACACCCTCTTTACTTCTGGAGACCAGTGCAACCACTGCTGGGGTTGAATTTAAGCTAATTCAAGCATATTATGCTTTTACCTGACTTTAGCATAGCAGATGATGTTGGTTATTGACAGCAAACACACTGACATAAGCCAACATGCTAATGTTAGCATTTGATCTCATTTTAACTTTAGTGTTTCATGACTTGCTAGCATTAGGCAATATGTTGCTATTGGTGTGTTAGCTAAAATTAGTATTTTAGTTAATCATAGCTAATTATAACATTCAAGCTGCTGTTAACAAGGTTAGATGGAGGACACAAATGTTACTGTAGGCCAGTGTTAGCTTACAGTAACATTTGCATGTTAGTTAATATTTGTATTTTGGCTAATTTTAGCAAGAGATATGTTGTTATTAGCTTGTGTTGCTAATTATGTTTATGTTATTTGTGCATTTGGCATATGATTGTTATCCAAAGTGATTTACAAATTAGATTGTAACAATGCAGTTAAGGAAGACCACTCTCTAAAATCGGACGTTAGGTCATTCCCAGTCTCAAGCTCTGATTTCCGAAACAACCCGAATGCAGCATTGTGTAACATAGCTAACCTATTAGAGTTAGCCAACATACTTATCAGAGGTTTTGTACATTGTTAGAATAAGCAGATGGAGTGAGTTAATGCTAGCTAGTTGGTGTTACCTCACAATCCGGCGTTGGCATGTTAGCTAACATTATCATTTATTATAAGGAAGAAAAGATGGTTATGCAGCTACAGTTTATTTCCACCAAATCCTCCTTCCAGCCGTATTCTTCCCCACTGTGTTGTTCACCTTGGCAGAGGCAGGGCCTACATCCGGAATCAATGCATCTTCAGCTTATAAGCACAATGCCTGCCATAAACCAAAAGATACCCATTAACATGTCATATTTCCCTTGCTCAGGGCGTATAAAACCATAGAGGACGATGACCTGAAGTTTCCTCTGATCTACGGCGAGGGGAAGAAGGTAAGGGTTGCTTGGCAGCCACTCACTGACAGAGTTACTACTGCGGCCATGAAAGCCTCGTCTGTAATCAAACCTCTCAAAGCACCATAAGTCAGCCCCCTCCTGCCACTGGGGCAGCAGGACTTATTTTGTGGGCTTGTTTTTCAACAGGAATCGCCATACGACAGGACAGTGTTTATTTACCTGGAGAAAATGTAGCTCTGCAAGAACCAGAGTTGAATTAAAGGACTCCCATCTGTGCTATCTGTTACAGAGAAGAACAAATTAAATTTGAGAAATGTTACTCTCAGCCAGTGGCGTGCACAGACATTTTGAGCAGGTGCTCAAGGGGGAAAAAAGGGCACCTTGTGCGGCACATGGAGCTGTCGGTTGCCTTTGTAGTGTGAAATTTATTACAGGCACAGCATGAACATAATTTATATGTAATACTAAGCGCCCACAAAACAAACTATCCTGTGGGATGTAGGGAAATGACCACCCAGGAAAAAAAAAACTCAAAACAAGAATGCATTTGACAAAATTCTTAAGATTAATAAGGCAACAAAATTATCATAGACTGATTTAAAGTTAGATTACTAATTCACAACCTGAACTTCCTGAGTCAAATTTGAAACTTACATTATACTTCTTTTTTTTTTCTTTTTACACACTGAGCACAACGTGTTTGTCTTGACTATATCATTCTGTACTTTTATCACAAAATGTCTTCTGCACCAAATAACCTTATGTTGTAGCAAAGCAGGTTACACTGCCAAATTTACCAGGTAGGTCACACTAAATGAGTTATCTTCAGTAACAAGTGACTATTCTACAGTGTAAATCAACTATACCCATAAAATGAGTTATAAAATCTTTATAGTCAAAATGAAACCAACAGCAGAGAACATGATCATAAGAAGAATCATCTATACTTCTGCATGTGTGATATATGACAGAAATTATTTTTAGAGAATAAAAATTAATGAGATTACAAGTCCTGAGAACTGATAAGATGTCTGCTATTTAGAAAATAAAATATTCTGATTACATCATCATTTTTACACACACAGAAGTAGAAACATTTTTACACACACAGAAGTAGAAAATACAACTTAGCCTACATACCCCCCATTTACTGAACTTTATTAAAGGTATTTTAGTAGTGTATGAATTGTAATGTTAACCAGCTCATTTGGCCGTATTTGCAATAAAAAAAAAAAACATGAGTCAAACAGAAGTCATCATGGACCATAATAGCAAATGTAATACCGACCTCTATGAGATAGATTTGAATTGATTTTTTTCTTCTAATTTAATCTAAGAGTTAAATCGTAGACATTCTCCTGGCGCCTGGAGGCGGCCATAGAAGACATAGCATACCTATGCCATTCATAGGCGTGTTCTGTTTAGATAAAATGGTGGCAGGTGAAGTTTTAACTTTTTCATCTGAAGTTTAGGAAGCAAGTATATTCGTTTTGTTTGTTTCCTGGATGGTTATCCGGCCTATCGGCAGGGCTCTATCTGACGGCGGAGGGGAGGAGAGAAGAGGTAAGCTGGACCAGCGCAGGTCCAACTCTGCTCTGCACGCAGCTCGTCTCCGCTGAGAGACACACGAGGCGGGACACGTATGTGTGTTGGCGAAGGGGGGGGGGGGGATTTCAAAACGTGGAGCACTGGTATTATAGGCCTTTAAATTCAGAAAATTTACCTTGGGCCGCGCACTATACACTGTAAAAAAAAAAAAAAAAGAAAAAAGATTTCAGGAGGGCACTTTTTTTGTCCGTAGGATAAAAGGACAGGTGCTATAGCACCACCTAGCGTCTATCTGTGCACGTCCCTGCTCTCAGCTACTCATGTGCCTTCCATGTGCCTCTATGCATACCTCTTGAGCTTTTATTCATTTTAACGTTTCGTCAAATCCCAACCTTCAATAATGTTTTTAGGGATTTTAAATGATAGACCAACACTGATTAGCACACAATTTTAAAGTTTGAGGACATTTATTTTAACAAATAAAAATCTGAAATCTTGTATTCAGCCCTGCTGTGTTGATTATTTGAAAAAAAACCTGCTTTCACTGCAGTTGCAGCTGTTAGTCTTTCAGGTATGTCTGTAAGGCAATGTTAGTTTTACACCGCATCCAGGTAAAAGAGAAAATTTCATGGCTTTTTTGTGCATATGTGTTTCACTCTCTATACTTTGATACACCTAAATAAAATCCAGTACAACCACTTCCTAATGGGCCTAATTAGTTAATGGAGTCTGCCTGTGTGTAATTTCATCTTGGTATAAATGGAGCTGTTTTGTGAAGGCCTGAGAGATTTGTTAGGGAACATTAGTCAACAAACCTAAGCACACAGCCAGGGGTGTGATGGAATAGTTTAAGTGAAAGCATAATCATGTTACATGGGCCCAGTCAAAGTCCTGATCTAAGTTCAGTTGAGAAACTTTTAGGTTTGTGGTTGTAATATGACAAAAAGTTGGCAAAGAGATTAGAAGCAAAGGTCATGTGATCAGCACATTGTTCATTCATCGTAAATTTTCTCTTCCAGTTGTGATGTTATGAATACAGTGCAGCTTTATATTCATGATGCATTGAAAAGGTGAAAGACAGACATGACAGATGTGAATATGTTCCCAGCGTGGCCTTCTTATGTTTGACTGTTCCTGGGAGCAGATGTCGCCCTGCAGCGCCCTCGGCCTGCAACCGCATCCAGGTTTTCCACCCCTTGACAGCTCCCCCGTGCCCACGTCCTTGTCCTCCCCCCTTTGAAGTGGAACGTGGAGATGGATGGCCAGATAGAGTGAGGGGAGCTTTGTGTGAGGGAGAGAAACGCCAGAGCACTTCAAAGTCCCGGCGTGCTGCCTGCTGGGCCCCAGCGCTCGGCAAATAATCCCAGGATGTTTCCCCCTTCTCCGCTAGAAGAGTTTAGCCGCTGCTTTGAAAGGCTGCAACGTGTGCTGCATACTGATCCGAGCTCTTTGCAACCAGGCGTCGCTTACCCTCGGGTGCCCTTTCCCTGTACAGTATAGTCAATTAACTACACACCCCCAGTGGTGTGCATGCCACCTTTTTTTATAGGGAGGTGTTTGCAGACCATAGGATTCCAGTTTGATGCAGCTCACACTTGAGTTTGATTAAACTTAAGGCAAAGAAATGCAGAAAAAAGTAGACTTTTTGTATAGAATTTTTTATATAATTGATATTCTCGTAAGATTTATTTAATTGATCATGTTTTAAATGGTACATTCATAAGTAATAAATGAAGAATCATAACTTGTTTCCTAACTGTGTGGTCTGCCGGCTTCTCATGTTCTTTGGCTGAGAGAAATGCCATCATAATCCCAGATCTCTGTAATTTATCCTGTCCAACAAAAACTGGGGCCAAAGCTTTGAAAATCGGAGCCAAGTTATATAATAATTTCCCGGAAGGCTGTACCTTCTCCCTTGTGTCTTTCTGCACAGTAGAGATGGATGTCAGATATTTATTTCAAAAATGGGCCACAAAACGAGGAGATTCAGGAAAGTCTGAGTTCTGAAACAGCACTGAGTTTGATGTGGATCTGCTGAACGGACATCTGATCTTTTTGCAGGCTCGAGTGTTGGCCACCATCGGGGTAACGAGAGGTTTTGGGGACCACAGTCTAAGAGTGCACGATTCCAACATTTACATCAAGCCCTTCCTGTCCTGCTGCCCAGAGGTATGCCTTGGATGATTAGTTTCACATCACAAAGCTGTCTAATGTTACAAGATGCATTGCAGGTTCTTGCAGGTTTGTGTTTTAGCGACGTATCAACTTTAGTCAGTAAGTTTGCCTGTATACTTACGAACACTCAGTTTGCAACTGAGGTGTTTCAATAGTACTTTGACTTTGTATTATTAAAAAAAGACTAAAGTCTGCTGACTGCCTTATCTCTGAGGCAACCCAGCAATTAAAAATTATGACATTCCCACTGCTGTGCTTTGAAGGTGGTGTAAAGTTAGTCTTCGGAAGTCTCTTTTCTATGTCAAACATTAGAAAGTGTGTGAAAAAAGTTTCCGCCCACTCAGATTTAATCTGTTTGCTTTTTGCTTTTGCTTTTTTTGTCACACTTAAATGTTTCAGATCATCAACCAAATTTTATTATCAAATAAGAGATGTAGTTTTAAATTACAAAAATAATTTTTTGAGGAAAAAAGCTATCCAAACCAACCTGTTCAAGGTGAAAAAGTAATTGCACTCTAGACCTTATAACTGGTTCTGCCTCCCTTTTAGCAATACCTGCAATCAAATATTTGTCAGAGCTGGCAGTCTTTTACTCGCTGTGGAGGATCTGTGGTTTAAATTAAGCCACACCAGAGGGTCTTTTTTCTTTTGGCTTTTCACTATTTTCTGCATCTTCCTCTCTCACACCCACTTCCTTTAAGTCTGTCACTCCATCCATAAATCCCCTCTTTGGTCTTCCTCTAGGCCTCCTGCCTGGCAGCTCCAGCTTCAGCATCCTTCTACCAATGGACTCACTCTCTCGTTTCTGACTTTATCTCCAGCACACCTAACATGAGCTGTCCCTCTGATGTACTCATTCCCAAAGAGAACCTCAGCATCTTCATCTCTGTTACCTCCAGCTCTGCCTCCTGTCTCTTCCTCAGTGCCACAGTCTCTAAACCATACAACATCGCTGGTCTCATCACTGTCTTGTACGCCTTTCCTTTTCAGTCTCGCTGATACTCTGATACCTGCACCTTCTGTATGTCTGTTCCCAGTAATCCAACAGCTCCACTTGGGTCCCTCTTATTCTCACATATTTTGTCTTGCTCCGACTAACTTTCATTCCTCTCCTTTCCAAGACAAACTTCACTCTAGATTTTCCTCCACCTGTCCCCTGCTGTCCCCACAAATCACAGTGCCATCTGCAAACATCATAGTCCATTACTCTATAATACCAAAACTCCTCTTTTGGCACCCTGTCATGCTTTCTCTAGAACTACAAAAACACAATGCAGCTGCCCCTGACCTCTGTACTTCTCTATAAACATCTCATCAGCAAATATTGCATCTGTACATTTTCTTGGCATGAAACCAAACGGCTGCTCACAGATGCTCACTTCTGACCTCATTATAGCTTCCACTACTCTTTGGAGGATATTTGTGCATAAAGGTCACACTACAGCACCCTAATCGGATTTAAGTTCAAAACCTGACTAGAACACACAAAAACCTTCATTTAGATATTATTTAGCTATTGAGATTCGCTGGTGTTCTTTGGATCATTGTCCAGCTGCATAACTTTGGTGTGTGAAGCAGTAAAGCAGCCTCAGACCATCACACCATGTTTAACTTTTGGTGTGATGTTCTTTTTCTGAAATGCTGTGAATTTAATGCCAGGTGTAACAGAAGCACGCCTTCCAAAACGTTCCACTTTTGTCTCATCAGTCCATAGAATAATTTCCCAAAAGTGGTGTAGATCATCTAGATGTTAGGTGTTTATGTTCTTTTTGGTCAGCAGTGGTTTTGGTCCTTTTGATTTAGGTTTTGTGGTTAGTAAATTGAATTATAATTTTTTTATGCATGTTATTTTTTCATATTTTAAATATTGTTTAAGATTTGTGTGGGAAACAAGGTAAAGCAGAAAAAATCTGTAAGGGGAGAAATACTTTTCCACAGCAGCGTACACTGCTCATTTGTGAATAAAACCTCTGATTTCTCCCTTTGAAGCTAATTATTTACAAGAGGCTGGTGTTGATTTCTAGAGCATGCTCCCTTGGTCACTGCAGCATTATGTAAATGCTACCTGTGGACGCCCAAGGCTTAATTTGCTGGGTTTTTGGAAGAAATTGAAAATTCTTTCTTCATTTTATTCCTGAAATATGTTTTTTTTTTTTTTTTGAGATCTTTTCAAAACCCCTTAAAATCATGGGCTGGTACCACTTTCATTTCAAAATGCATCTATTGACAGTAACAGAAAATAAGAAGGAAAAAACACTGAACTTAAATGTGCCAAAAACAATCTTTGCTTTTGCAAATATGTTTAGAATCTCATATAATATAATGAAACTGCCATTTTATTTAGCTGTAGGTCATTCCTTGATCATTTTCTGATTTGAGTTGCACTGATCATAGCTTTGTGGTTTATTTCTGATCCCTGGTTTCTGAAGAACATGATGGGCATGAGCAGTCATGTGCTTTTATGGTACAAAAATGTGTGTGATACAACACTTGCCATAAAAGTGTTTTTAGTGTCAAATTGTTGTATTACTGATTAGCGCAGTCGCCGTTAGTAGCTGTGAACATCAGTCTACATTTGTATTCCCTAGAGTTTGCAGACCTCTACCCTAACTAAAGGGGTGCCTACATTTTTAAATCCAACATGTTCCATAACTGGCAGAGGTCGAAAGCTCAAAAGAATAAAACAGAAGAACTTTGGTGTAATAAATTGAGCCTTTCCGTTGTCTGCGAAGGACTTGCTCTCTCTTTAGGTGACAACATGAATGAGCAGCCAACATGTTCACTGATCTCAATAGCTAATTTTGTGTCTTCGCTTAGTGACAGCATCCGCACCAATGGGTGTTGTCATGTTAACTTGGTAGCGCTCAGGCAGAGTGTGTTCACTGACTGGAAGAAAATCAGTAAATGTGCAGTGCTGTTAGCAAGCTAGCACTGCAAAATCAGCTGAATGACGACTAGCTGGTTAGCATGCTGAGCTACACTACATCTCCCTCCACTTAACACACAGCAGCTCAGGTCGATGACTGCCTTCCTTGTCATTTACAAACACAAGTCACCCACACAGACCCCACTTTGACCATGTGACATTGAAAGGACTCAGAAATGTAAACTGCCCATTCAACGAGGCAACTCAACAACAACAACGTACCTCATGGCTGGTATAAAGTTTATCTCCTGCACAAACGTTAATTGTCCCCGCAAAAGTCTTTCTTTGGTTAACAATGAAATAAACTTTTTTTTGATTCGTCTCCCTGCAGCAAATTGTTTAGAAATCAGAAGACTGCTGTAATATTTGAATGTTGCCTGTTTGCATTTTTTTGCCTAAATTCACGGGGCATCTATCACAGAAATTTTCTGAGGGCCTATAAATAATGACAACACAAACACATTAAGAAATGATCAGAAAAACTATGTTCCAACTGTATTTGTTCAGGAGGTTTTCATCATAAACGTTAACTCTTTGACCACAGATTTAGAAAGTTTAGAATATTATGTGTAAAGTTGTTGGAGAAAGCATTAACTACGTAGGTGAATTATTTAAGACAATTACCTTTTTATATGTTTATGGTTAAAAGTAAAATGTTTGACTAAAAATCTAGCAAATGTCTTTAAACTGTTCTCAAGGGTAGAACTAAACGATAGGTTACATTCTGAGTCCTGCTGTGCACACATAAGCCACATTAACAATTAATAATATTAATACTGGTTGTCATCCTTGTTGCTTTAGCTGCTCTCTCAGAGTGTCTGCTACTATCAAGTTAAACACATTTCTCATAGGTTTTCGGTACACAAATGATTCTTCTTGCATAATGGATATAACTTGGAAAACTAAACTTCAAGCTTCACACAGACTGTTTTTCAGTACTACACTGTTTATCCAAAGGAGGTTTATGCATTCGGTAAAACAAAATATTGACGTGAACAATTACAAATGGCCTTTGCCCCTAAGAGTGCACTCTGTGAACTGTGTTCTTTCCCTCTTAGTAACATCCCCACATGATTGCATTAGTCATGAAAGCCGTGAACTCTCTTGATCCTTGATTCGCCGCCTCGGAGTTAGTCACAGTTCAACCTCCTTTTCAGAGCTTCCTCTGAGATGAGTCGAGTTGACTTTGATGTTGCTGGAGTCGTAGATGTCGTTCGGAAGAATTAGAGGTCTTGTTGGATTAGTAAGCTCTGAAATAAAGTCAGCATATACAGAGGGTGCTCTGTACATATGTGAAACCCTCCTGCAACCGGTAAAATTTGCTATACAGGTTACTCTGAAATGATTTTTTTTTTTAAATATGACTGTAAAATCTAGTCCGAGTTGTGTGTTTAGACCATCCTCCTCCTCCAGAGACATTTTGCTGCTGTATTAAGAAATCCAGTAATTTTTGGGTCACCCTTGTTCTTTTTGGTGAAACTTAAGTCACGGGGTTTACTGCTTAACCCAGATAGAGGTCCTTTAGCTTTTTTTATTTACCTTTGCCTTGGCCGTGTGCTGAGCCATTTCCACTGCAGCCTCAGCTGTAACATTGTCTCACCACTCTGGACAGCTGAATTTCCCACTGTAGCAGGAGAATAAAGGTGGGGGCATGTTACCTTGTACATTTAACCTCAACTTTTTCTTTTGTGGCTGAGCCCCAGATGGTAATGAATCAGCTAGCAAATTACCATTCAATCCTCAAAGAAAATGTCAGTAAGTGTTATCATAAATGACACTTTGAAATTCAAGGTAAGTGGACTTGTGTGTGTGTTTTTGTACCTTGTGTGCCAGTTTTCTGCAGTGCAGTGTATGACAGACTTGTTGTTAGGATGCCAACATTTTAGAAACATGAACTCTTTGACTGCTTCCATCAGTTTACCAGCTGCGCTGCATGCTAAACAGAGTGTTTACATGCGATGGGAACCCTAAAACTCTTTGTTTTAGCATTTTGAAATTGTAAAATATTAACATTATAAACCTCACACCAGGGTTGTCCAAAGTGTGGCCCAGGGGCCATTTGCGGCCCTTGGAATGATTTTGTGCGGCCTTCAGATGGAGATCTTTTCATTTTTTAGGAAGACAAATTAAAATCTTGAGATGGAAAATTATGAAATTAGTCTTTTAACTAGTTTTTTTTTGGTCTGGTGACTTTTTTACTCTGAAGCAGACATGGGCAAAATTTATCTTGGCTAAATCCGGCATGAGTTTTCAGTGACAGTCTGACCTATACCCCGTTACTGTTGTTGAGAATAGACTAGAACATTTTTCAAGAGCAAAATAGAAAACATTTGACCCAAAACAATAATGAAATAGTGTACTTCTTTAAATAAGGCAAATATGTGAGACCCTGTTTATGTCTCTAAGATGATTTACAGATCTATCTCCTACAATAAATCTCGCTAATTTTTTGTTTCATTCAAATATTGCATGTTTAGTTTGTTGTCTAGCAGGTAAAAATAAACAACCAGATACCTTCTTCAACAAAAGAGTCAAAGAAGACTTGTGCACCAAGTGCATTCTTTATAAAATGCTTTTTTTACCTCTTCACCTGAAATGATTGCGAGTGTGATTTATTCTTGACGGATAAACTGTAGATTTTTTCCAATCTTTATTGAGCAATCTCATACAAACATTTTAGAGTGAAAAATTAAGCCACAATAAAAAGAGGAATGTCTTTAAAATAGAATGAATATTCCAACTTTATGGGCAACAGTTAAAAAGAAAAAGATAACTCCTTTGTCTCAGATGAATGGATACAAATTTATACATTTCAAATGCTAATTAGCTAAATTAGACATAAATGGGCCATAACTCCAACCACTAGGTGGCATCAAAGTGTTCCCATTACCTTCCTTTGTATGTCTTAAATATGCATTAATAGGCATTAGAAGTATAACTGCCTTGGCTGTGTGGGGGTTTGAGCTAAATTGATCTGTTCCATGGGATCTGCCTCTTTCAGTAGCAACTTTCCACTACCAGACACAATATGGAAAGGAAATATGCTGTAACCATTTACAGCATGTCATTACTATGAGAAGAAACAACATAATGTTGAGCCTATTTACTGTATTTTAACAAACTGAAAGAAAAATGATCAGTTTATTTTGAAGCACTCCCATCCTACCTAGAAAATGCTTAGTCTCCACTCTTGCCTTTTCCCTGTCCACCTCCAGGTCAAAGTTTACCCCTTATCGCAATATGAGCACGGAGCAGATGACGTTCTGATTCTGGGAACTGACGGTCTGTGGGACGTCCTTTCTAACCAGGAAGTGGCTGAAGCGGTCACCGGTTTCCTGGCAAACTGCGACCCAGACGACCGACACAGGCATGTTCTCCCGTCCCGGCACGAGCACAGCTGCAGCCGGTCAGAGCTGAACTTCCGCTAACCCTTGTCTTGCTTGGAGCGGATGAACTAAGTTACTGGTTTGAACTGGTAGTTGAGATTATGCAAATGTTTCAAACTTTTAGATTCTGTGTTTCTCTGATGACAGCGAAAAAGCTTCCCAGACATTTGTCTGGCATCTTTCAGACAACTCCTCCAAGCAAAGTTTCGCCTTCCATCTGATTTAAATGGTCTTTAGATAAATAATGTGATTGTTTTTTTGTAAAACCTTAGCATTTATTTTGTTGAGTATCACCTTACGGTAAGCACACAGTACTCATTAATCACTTCTGCTTTGACAGGTACACAATGGCAGCTCAAGACCTTGTCATGAGAGCACGCGGGGAGCTGAAGGATCGCGGCTGGAGGATATCCAACGACAGATTAGGCTCTGGAGATGACATCTCCGTCTACATCATCCCCCTCATGTATGGAAACAAGCAGAACTAGGAGAGTTACAGATCTACAACCAGCAACCCTGGCTTGACCTCCTCAGTTTCCCTCATCCCTTTTCGGCTTTTTTTTTGTAAAGAAGTGCTTTTGTGCAGATTTCCTGAAGGATCCAAGCTGTTTCTGTTCCGAACTGGGATTTCTGTCCAGGTTTCCTGTGCATCGCCCTCATCAGGGTGGTCTATTTTGGTCTGTTCCTTTTATTCTAAAAAAGAAACCAAGAAACAAAACAATGAAAGGAACTTCTGATGACTTGAACTATTGTTTCTTTTTGTTTTATTCTTAAGGAAGCCATCTTTAACTTTGAACAGCGTGAGAACCTGGATTCTCGCGGACAGTGCGGTGACGTGCATCTCAGGATTGCTGTTACTCAATAATGCACAATATTTATTATTAATGTGAAACATGTAAATACCTGCACAGCATTTGATAAAAGTGGGATTCATGTATGATGTAAGAGGAAAAAGGTCTTAACACCTGATCTGGAGGCATATGTCTGAATACTCCAACTCTGTTCTACGTAGGTGTTCTGGTACCCAGGCCTCCATTAGTATTTTGGTTAACTAAATTTATCAGATGAACAGAAGAACTAGAATATCCAGGCAAGGTTTGACTTTAATTCACAATCATAATGAAAGAACAAAGGTTTCTTTCTGTTGCATTTTGCCAACGTTTCATCTTCCTCTTTCCTTTGACTAATAGGTGCCTCCAACATAAACTGACCAATTGTTTTTTTTTCTCCATTTGTCACAAAGTACTTCTAATTAACACCCATAAATGGTGACAATTAAGTGGACAATCACCTTAAATGTCTCTACAATCAATATTATTGTCGGATCCAGTGATTTTCCATGTTTTTGTTGAGGTTGATTCTTGTGATCACTGCTGTATTGGTCCCCATTGTGAGTGCCAAAGTATTCACACCCCTTGAAATTACAGTCACAAACTTCATTGTGTTTTTATTGGGATTTTATGTGCTACATCAACACAGAGTAGAGTATAACTGTGAAGCGTAATTGGAGAGGATCTGTGAACATTATTTTCCAATTCTTGCTATATATCCCCAATAAGATTTAGGTCTGGATTTTGATTGGGCCATTCTAGCGTGTAAATATGTAAACCATTCTACTGTAGCTCTGGCTATATGTTTAGTGTCGTCCTGGCGAAGTGAACCTCTGCCCCAGTCTAACAGCATTTCATCCAGGATTCCCTGTGGGAATTGTGTGATTAGGGTGATGCGTAGTGTTAGTTTTCTGCTACCTATAGTAGCAGAAAACTGTGGTTCAGTTTTGGACCAGAGCTCCTTCTTCTACATGCTTTGTTGTGTCCCCGACATGGCTTGTGGCCAACTGCAGGACTTCTTTAGGTTTTCTTACAATTGCTTTCTTCTTGCCATTATTGAGCACAATTTTGATAGGTTCTCCCTAGGCTGTGGATCTCTGGAGCTCCTCCAGAGTTACTATGGGCCTCTTGGCTGCTTCTCTGTTTAATGCTTTCCTTGCCTTGTTTACACATGGCAAGGCTGGTCTCTCGTTTTCCCCTGATGGATTGTCAACGATGTTCAAAGCTTGGCATATTGTTTTTAACCGAACTCTGCTTTAAACCTCTCCACAACTACCTCCCTGACCTGCCTGCTGTGTTCTTTGGTCTTCATGATGTCGTTTGTTCACTGATGTTCCCTTACAAACCACTGAGGCCTTCACAGAACAGCTGGATTTATCCTGAGAGTAAATTACACTCAGGGGGACTATTGAAGCTAGTTGGTGGCTGGTTGATTTTATTTTGGGGTATCAGAGTAGGGGGCCCCTAAACAATGTGAAAAACCGTGTATCATGTTCCTTCTGCTTCACATTTATGTGCTACATGGGTCTATCTCATGAAATACACAGAAGTTTGTGTTTGTAATGTGACAAAATGGGAAAAAGTTCAAGGGGTGTGAATAATACTGCATAGCACCTTGTTTCTCTACAATCATTATGATCGTCCGATCCAGTGGTTTTCCATATTTACATTTATTTAGATGTTATCTCGGTGGTGACTGCCTTATACATTGATGTAAAACACGCGATGTAGTCAGTTCATTTAAAAGTAAATAAACATTTCTGTGGACACTCCCCTAAGAGACAAAACATGCAATTTGTAACCTTTTTAAAATCAGAGAATAGTTACAAAAAAAAGGGTTCAATGCAGTTAGAAAACATACAACAATCAAAATAAAAAGAGAATGTCCTGGTTATTTGCTGTTTTTCATGGTAAAACCATTTTAACCTCATGGAAAATTATTACTCAACATTCAGAGTGCTTCCTGACTAACTGAGTCAGTCATAATTCTTGGTAAAAAGGGTATTTCACAGCTTAACTGCAACTTTGATGCGATTAAACAGAAATTTGATAGGAAAAACCAAGGAGTGCTGGGGCTCCAGGCTTGAGCCTTCCTTTGCTGCAGCAGATTTGAAATAAAGGAAACAAAAGACTGTAATTACTGACTGCCTGTTTCAGAGGCTGAATGAAAGGGATCAGTTCACAGAAGGCCCTAAAAAGGACGGTTAAAGGTTTCATGGCGAGGGGTGGAATCTGACACTTAATTACCTTGAAAAAACTAAAAAGGATGTGATACGGATAACAATGAGCCAAACAAAAAAGGTATTCCAGAAAGAGCAGAATTAGAAACCATTTTGTGAGTATAAACCAAAATGTAATAGAAAGTGCGCAATAATCTCTTCTGGTGGTTAGATTGTGAAGAGAAACAACTATATTTTATTTGACACAAGTATTCATACCACTTAAACTTTTCCAGATTTTGTGACTTTACAACCACAAACTATAATGTATTTTATTTGGATTTGAAGTGATAGACCAACACAGAGTGGTGCATATTTGTGAAGGGAAAGGAAAATTATTCTTGGTTTTCTGGAGGTTTTACAAAGGAAAAACCAAAAATAAATCCAGTTGCAACCGATGCTCCTCATCCCCAGACGCCACCTGTATGTCACTTATTCTCAGTATGACTACAGCCGTTCTGTAAAGGGCTTGCGAGATCTGTTTAATGGGGACCAGCTTTGCATCAATCTTCCCATTAACTATGACCAGCTTCACTGCCCCTGCTGAAGAAAAACATTCCCTCAGAATGAAGCTGCCACCACCATTTTCTTCCTGGGGTTGGTGCATTCAGTGCCATACATGGCACGGCTTGATCTCATCTGACCAGAGCTCCTTCTTCCACATTTGCTGTTTCCCCACATGGTTTGTGACAAACTGCAAATGAGACTTCTTATAGCCAGTCTTCCATTAAAGCCAGGTCTGTGGAGTGCATAACTAATAGTTGTCGTCAATCTTTATTTATGGAGCACTTATCAGACAAAATGAGAGCAACACAGATATTTACCGAACATAAAAACACAAGGCAATATGAAATCAACTACAAGCCAGCAGCATCTCTGACTAATGCCTTCCCTGCTGCCCTGTCAGCTTAGGTGGACGTCCACGTCTTGGTAGGTTTGCTGTATTTATCCTGTGATTCAGTTTCACACAAGTCGACTGTACTTAGTACTTTTGTGACTTCTGAAGGCAATTGGTTGCACTGCATTCTATTTAAAGGGGATGGAGAGAGGGGGTGTGGCGAAGCGGTAGTGAGCGACCTTTATATGGAGGCCTCAGTCCTCGACGCAGCCGTTCCGGATTCGAGTCCCAACCCCGGCGACCTGTGCTGCATGTCTTCCCCTCTCAAGCCCACTTCCTGTCTGTCTACTTAAAAAAAAAAAAGGCCACTAGTGCTAGTAGAGCTATCACTTTGTGATTGTTACTTGAGAAAATATAAAAAAGGGTGTGAATATTTCTACAGACCGCCACAACACTACGATGAAAATAGGAAAAGGACCTCTCCAAAATAAAGCGTGTCCTCTCTGTAGGTGGCAGGACTGAGGAGATGGCTGAGACAGTCCGAGCATGCCCAGATGGACAGGAGGAGGAGAGCAGCCTGGGAGGCTCTGGTGGATGTAACAACAATATTTAAAGAATAAGATCTAGCTGACTGGCTCAGGGGAATCTAGCACAATCATTGCAAGGGAGGAGTGTTGTGCACATGAATGACATCAGAAAGTGAGAATACCCCTTTAACAAATACAGCTCATTTCATGTAGGAGTTTCTTTTAGAAATGCAAGTGCAGTATGTTTTCATGTCCCTTCAACATTAATATCACCAAGTTCTTTGCTTTGATTTTTTGATTGAATTTACTCATTTATTTTACACACATGAATAGAGATTAAGAGCCTCCCTCACAGATATCTCCACAAATGCCTTAACTCACACATTCCTGGGTTCTCTGCAGGAGCTTGCCGGACCATCTGGTCTCTCAGAACCAGCGCCACATCCGCCTCCAGTCAGACCAGCACTGATCTGGCACTCTACTCCTACTCGCAACGCGCGTGTGTGTGTGTGTGTTTGTGTGTGTGGTCCAGATTGGATGACGGCAGTGATGACAGAGTCATGGCTGTGGGTGGCTTGTTTTTCCAAGGTCACAGCACTCCCACCCAACCCATGGACAGATCCGAAGGAGATGCTGAGTGGAAGCCTGGAGCAAGATGCTTATCAGTTTACACAGAAAAGTAAAGCATTACCTCACTGCGGCGCAGCCCAGGACGCCTCTGGCCATGACCTCAAAGCCGTTATATTAGAGAGGGAATGGCTGGAAGAGATTATTTTAAATGATATTGTCAGCAGTTTGGATCATGCCTTTTACACGGCGCTGCAACTAATCACTTGGTTTTTTTTTCTTCTTAAAAACAAAGAATAAAAATGATTTCCTGCCAATTTCCTAAAAACTAGAGCTGGTTTAGAGAAATTCAAAATAGCTCCACCGATCACTTCCAACTTATTTGTAGGACAAAATCAGAATATACTGAACTGATTCTATAGTTGGTGGAGTTTCTTTTTCCAGTCAGGAATTGCTCCTCCGTGTTTTCCCCCCTTTGAACATTCCATGGATTCAGATTTTCACACGTGGCTCCTCTTTCCTTCATGCATCGCCCACTCAAACAAAAGGGAACCTGCGGCCGCCTGTGCGAGGGTACCTGATGATAGAGAGGGCGTGGAAATATTAGGAGGGTGATGGTGGTCCTATCTGGTGAAAAGGTGCAACTCCTTCAGCAGGCAAACTTTCCACAAAGGGCTCTAATTTACGGTGCCTTGCAAAAAGTATTTACAACGCTTGGTTGTTCACACTGTCAGGGCACAACCACAAGCATCAATTTATTGTGATTTTATGTGCAGCAGGAAGAGCCTGCATTTGTATTCGAGTTGAGAGGAAGATGGATGTAAATACAGGGGATAAATACCTGTTAGAGGCTACTAAACTATTAGGACTAGAGCAGAACGACCCTCATCACCCGGTCAGAACTCCAATGGAACCGTTTAGATCAAGGCACGCAAATGTGTTAGAATGACCTATTCAAAGTCTAGATCTAAATCCAATTGAAAATCTGTAGCAATTCTAATGTATTGAGCGGTCTTCAGCCTACTACTGCACAGGCTTAATGTGAAACAGCATAAAATGTTATCATAGGCAAAAAGTAAGGATTACTAAAAAACAAATATTGACCCTAAAATATCCCCCTCTCGGTATCGGCCATGGAAAACCATGCATCGGCCAACCTTTACTCTAACAATTAGGTGACTTCTGAAGGGAAATGTTTGCACTAGATTTTATTTAGGAGAACCACAATAAAGGAGGCCTACTATAAAATGTACACCCATTATTTTTCTGAGTTTTATTTGGAAAAAATGCGAAATGAGAAATCTTTTATTTTCACTCGAGAACTACGTGCCACCTTGTGTTGGTCTACAGCATAAAATCTAAGAAAAACACATTAAAGTGTCTAGTATTAATGTGCCAAAACTTTAAAGGGATGTGTGTACTCTACAGCATGGCTCAGGTGCTGCTCACTGATCCAAGGGCTGGATCTCTTTGCAGCTGGAATATGATAAATGATGTTTGGTTTCATCCCCACATTCAGAGCGCCTGCATTGGAAGACTGATAACATCAAGACTTCCTTAAACTAAGCACCTTTAGCTAGAACCAGCATGGGCTCTTAACAGCGAGTAGCTGGACTAGGATATATTGTGCAATAGCGGCACAGATGCTGGTGGGCACAGAGCGAGCTGTGACCCCAAGATGAACAGAACCATCATATCAAATGCAAAATCATAAATGTTTCACCGTTACTCCGAGTGTAAGGACAAAGCAGGAATCAGCCTCCCTCTGAATGGGTGAATGTGAGGGTCTCTATTCAAGAAATCAGCCCCCTTACAGGATTCATCGACCCAGGCTTCCAGCCAATGAAAGCTCCTCACACGTTCTGCTCCCCAACCGTTGGCAAACCAATGAGCGCCTGGATGCTGCTGGGCAGCAAAGGGAGGGTCTCAGAGGTTAACTCAGAGCTGCTCCCTGCTGAACTGGGGGAATAGGTGGGGTCAGGTCACATAGGGGGGCACCATCGAGGCAAGAAGCATTCAGATTGGCCATGATGAGCAGCTTATTAGGGGATTGAAGTGAATTTAATGAATGAGTCCTGCGTAGCAGAGGCGTTGGAGGAGCACACCCTGCTCTGATGGTATGCAGCAGCACTGACAACAAAGGACACCCGTGGAGAGCAGCAGCGGGCAGATGTATTGTGGGACACCTCTGTGGGAAGGGCAGCCACGTCACTGCTCTCCACATAGCAACAGCACCGCTGACCTACATGCTTCATTCCCACACGGTCCAGCAGCCGGCGTGGGGCTGGAAACCAGAACAAATACCTCCAGGCTACAGATAAAGCTACGTCTAATACAAGACAAACTATTGCTTAGTGTTCTATCCTTGAATTTCAAACGTGGAAAAATAAAAACTACATACGAGCTTTTTTTTTCTTTTTTTTTTTTATTAAAACACGTGATGACAGACAGAAACACGACACAGTTCTGCAAATGTTTCATCATTAAATAAAAAAAACCCAAACTGTTAAATTCCCCATTCCAACAAAAGCCCTGTGAATTTCAGCGGTGTGTGTTACCTGGGACCGCCGCTAAACCGCGTTAAAAGAAGCGGGGACTTTCTCTCCGTGCGTCCGTCGGCTGAAGCGGAGGCACCAGCACTAGCAAGGCAGTAGCTTGCGCAGTCATCTCCATAGCGGGCAGTGTCTCAACCCAACCAACAGCACAAACTACTACCTCAGCCAGTAACGTGGCCTAAAGGCGGACAAAAAGCAGGGCGGCATAAGAAAGCAATGCGTAAAATAAATAGAAAGAAAAAAGCAAAGCCCTCTTTAATAGTTTTTAAAGGGGGAAAAAAAATCCCTTGCAGATGAAAATGTCCGTCCAGTCCTGCTTCTGTGCTCTTCTGAGCTGCATACTTGAACTAGGAGGGAAACCCCGCCCAAGAAGCCCTGCCCCCATCCTCCTCCTCCTCCTCCTCCTCCTCCCTTCTTCCTCCTGGTCCCCTCATGTGACCTATCAATAGAGGCTATGGCTCCCAGAGTCCAGGGGGAGCAGAGGAGCCCGTGAACGTGGTTTCATACAGAGAATGGGATATTTCTCCATGTTAGAACCATCACCAGCCCTATTGTACTGTACAGCATGTTAGACATTGAGCATTTCTGCATACTTTAGCTTTAGATTTAAACAAAAAAATCTAAAAAGATGAGTCCAATTTTATTTCTATGTGGCACACAAAACCTGAACCCTAAATGTTGTTAGGAATAATCTTGGTTACTTTTACTTAAAGATGAGCTGCTACACACAGACCAGAATCATAATGTAGAAATGCTAATGATTTCACTTTTGTTAGGGTAAGAATCCTCGTGACACACATTATAAGGAGAAATGACCTACAGTTTGTCATAAAGTTTGGTGCGTTGGGTTGATTATGTAACGCTCTGTAACCGGGTTGATTAGAATGCTTCAGCCTTACTTAGATTCAGGGTTGGACACCTGCTATTACACTCTATCAGATACACACCAGAATGGTGACACACAGTCTACTGATAAACACAGAGGGAGTGTACATCCTTTGAAGGGAGCACCAGACATAAAAACCATGTGTGACCTTCTTTCAGGGCTGTTTCGTTAAGGACGGGAGTCATCAGCGCTGATCTCTGCAAACATTCCTCTGCCTTATTTAGAAAAAAAGTGTCAGTTTGAGAGTCATTCCTTTTAAGAGAAAGTGACTGTAAGCAGAGATGACCCTTCTGGGATGATCCGGAGGAGCTACGAGGCGTCTAACCGCGAACAGGTATGTTCCCATAACCACACGCCTCGTTGATCACATGTACCATACTGAATGTAGCATTAATTTAAAAAAACGATAGTTGGCTCATTACAGATATCTTTATCTGATTAATATCAGACAAAGATAACCTGAGTAAATACAGAATGCATGATTCAAATGATGTTTTCTTTTGGGGGGAAAAAAAGCAATCAAACACATTCTGGCCCCATTTAAAAAAAGTATTTTGCCCAGAAAACCTACCTGGTTGGCCAACAGATATTTGCAATTCCTGGCAATGAGACTTTTACATTGCTTGAAAGAATTTTGACCCGCTCTTCTTTGCAGAACTGCTTTAACTCAGCCACATTGCAGGGTTTTCTAGCATGAACGGCTTGTTTAAAGTAATGCCACAGAATCTCAATGAGGTTTAAGCCCATTCTTTGACTAGAACCTTGCTGGTGCGCTTTAGATAATTGTCCTGCTGCGTGACCTTAGGGTCAGATGGCTAGACATTTGCTGGCCATCTGATCTTCTGGTAGAGCATAAAACATTGCTCCGTTAAATACTGCAAGTTACGCAGGGCCTGATGCAGCCCCAGATCATCACACTGCCACCACCATGCTTGTTGGTATGATGTTCGTTTTCTGAACGGCTGTGTTAATTTTATGCTAAATCTAACAGGATGGCTGTTCTTTGGTAAATGTGATGCAGGACGTTTAATTTTCGGTAGTTTTCGACATGCTATTTTGCGCAGTCTTTTTTTTATCTTGCTGGATCACTGACCTTAACTGAGGCCAGAAATTTGCAGTGCTCCAGATGTTATTCTGGGTTCTTAAATGACCTCCTGGAGGAGTCGGCCGCTGTGCTTTTGGATTCATGTTGGTAGGCTGGGCTCTCATGGCAATGTTCACCACTGTTCCAAGTTTTCTCCATTTGTAGATAATGACTCTCACTGCAGTGTCCCTTTGTAATGCTTTTCAGACCGGCAGTTTTTAGGTAATGTTTCTCATCTGTTCTTGAATACCTTTAGATTACAGCAAATGTTAGATTTTTTTTAAAAACATCTTTCAGTCTACTTCATGTTGTCATACAGGTCCTATTTAAGTGATTTCTTGATTCCGCAAATCTGTCAGTCAGGCTTGGGTATGGTAAGGGAAATTGATCACAAAAGACGTGATTAAATCAAGGCTAATTTAACAAGAAGACACTTATATTTTCACATAGAGCCAGATTGGATGCCTTTATTTCTTTAATAATGTAAATCACGATAAAATGCACCTTTCATGTGAACCTGCCTCTGGTGACATCAAATTAGGCACAAGGACAAAGATTAGGTTAATTTTGAGTATGTCTTTGCTTAGTTTTTTCTTCCTTTCCATGTTCTTTATCATTTACCTCAAGGTGTTTATTTGCATTCTATACAGCGGCAGCTAAATATTTGAGTCGTATTTGAACACTGCATGGATTTAAGGAAAATATGGCCACAGCAATACGCATGGAGGACGGTTGCAAAGAGGACCAGAGCAGTAGAGAAACAAAACTTGATGCTTCAGAATCTGCTGAAATCTATGAAAAGTCGATCGTCTGGCATACTAACGGCTGCCGATGAGCATAATTCTCACACTCATTGCAGCATCTTTGACCCAAATGAACACGTCGTAGAATAAGTGATTTGTTTATTTTTAGTTCTGTGAACTTTTTTTTTTTTAAATGCGGTATTTTGCAAACCTCATTAACCTTCTGGGTTATATTTTCTCAGTGAAAGAAATACAGCATCAGATCATACCTTACGAGTGTTAAATGACTGTAAATAACAATCTTAAATAAGGTGATTAACTTAACTGCTCAAATATGTAAAATGTTTCCTTAAATGAGGGATTCCGCCAAAGATTCAGGGTAATGGTATTATTTATTTAGTATTAACAGTTCGAATGTTTATTAAATGTTTGTCAGTAGCACCACATGCTTCCTACTCATTCTTTCTAGTTAATAGTCCATAGTTTTGGAGGAATAAATGGAACATCTTACTTTGGATTTATCTTTCCACAATGGCCAGGCTTTAATTTTGTAACCTGTCAAAACCACAGACTGTAGGCTGTATGCTCCTTATAGTGAAAGATCACTGACTGTGATAAAGATGTGACGGGAAATCGTGACTTTGTAAAACCTTGGTTGACCCTCACACTGCTAACAGGCCAAGACTTAGCCACAATAAGGTCTGGTCTTTTCTTCTGACATTTCTTTAATGAAAAGCAGAGATGGCACCAAGAAGGAAGCCACTAAAGGTGTGGGCGGGCAACTTCACTGAAACTACAATGCTCTGAAAAGGTATTTACCCCCTTACAGTCTTTTTTTATGTTTTTGTTTTTTTCTCCACACATAAATGCCCCAAATGAGGCTATTACTTGAGATCAGACAAAAACAAGAGTTGTAAATATGGAAATGCAGGTTTTAAATGTGAATTTCATATATTTTAGGAAAGCAGTTATTAAAACATACCTTGCCTGATGTGAAAAAAGTAATCTTCCCTTTAAATCATAAATTAACTCATTATCCGCTTTCTGGGAGGACCTGAATTCAATTTCACAAAACACACTTAAGCTGATTACTGACACATCTGTAGAATCCAGATCTCACTTCAACAGAACTTGTCTGTTAACATGAAGTAGGCAGAAATATCTGGAAAAAGCAGCACACACTGATTCTAGAATAAATGACAAACAAAGCTACCTGACTCAGGAGGCTATACTAAACCGCATGGTGGTGGAAGTATGATGGTCTGAGGTTGCTTTGTGGATTCAGAAACCATCAATTCTGCTCTCTACTCAATGCCATTTATTGAAAATACTGGATGCTTTTGCCATCAAGGGAGGCACAACTTATTAGTTTAAGGGGAAACAACCTTTTCACTTAAGGCCAGGTCGGCTTACATAGGGGGCAAATACTTTATCACGACACTGTGTAACCATCCTTTCAATGCACTCCAATGTAAAAAATAGGAGAAACAAATGTGCAACAAGCAAATGAAAAATGGTTTCCATTGAGCATGCCTTATAATCAAGCAGAGAGCTGATTGGAGAAATGTCCCATTTATTCTATACAGTCATGTACATCCTCTTTCAGATGACTGGCTCAAGATGACATGGAATGTTAAAAGATTTGTTCTTTTCTTGTTTTTGCATAAAATCTTGAAAGAACGTCACAGCTGGATATGGTGAAAAAGTCGAGGGCTATCTTTCTAAGATCAGTTTTTGCCTTTTTTTCCTTAATGGCATAATCAAAGCTACCTCCACACTCTGTGTATCAATATAGCCTCTTCAGAAGAATAAAACGACCAAAACCCAAGGGCAACACTGCTAGTTCTCTTTTATTTTTGTAGCTAACAGGCAACTGCAGCCAGTCTGTATGAGAATGGAGGCGGGGGTTAAGTGTCATCAGCTCATATGAAAAGCCCACAATGATGCATATTTAAGTCTGGGGGTCATCCATGTGGTATGAGCCGGCCGTCCTCTGGGCCACTTCGTGTCGTCGCTAATGGAGTTCATGTCCAAGCACTTGTGAAGTGTCCGGGATAAGAATCCAGATTTAAGATTTCTTCTTTATTATAAAAACAGGGAGTGTAGAGGAAGTCCGGTCAGGACTCTCCGTTCTGGACTTTGGAGACTGGTGGCTGCATAAAGTCTTTAAAGGGCCCCAGGGCCTCCTTCAGGGCGGTGCTTACCTCGGACGAAGAACAGGTAATGCACTCTACCAACGTGGGGTACAGAGCAATCACCTGAGCCCACGTGTTGCCATCCACTGAGGGCAGGAAGAAAAGCAGAGCAGGAGGAGAGAATATTAACAAGCAGAAAAAGGAGGGATTTCTTCAGGTATTGGTAGTTTGGTGCTTACCGTTTTCTGGCAGCGTCTTTTTAAGCGAGTCCATCAAAGTGCTTATAGCTTTTAAGACGAAGATAATCTCCGTCACTTGTTGCCTTAAATGGAAAATACATAAGAAATAGAAAACAATGAGCGAGACAACAAAATATTTTATGATTGTGCAAAACTGGTAGAGACAAACCCCAAAAGACTTAAAGTTATAACTAATTAGTAGATCTCTGAAGGCAACTGGTTGCATTAGATTTTACTGGAACCCAATAGGAGGCCACATTTTTCAGACTTTAGACATTTAAGATCAATGTATCCTTTTCCTTCTACTTCACCACTATGCACTACTTTGTGGGTATAGCAGATAAATCCCAATAAAATGCACAGATGTCTGTGGGTTCACTGCGACACAGTGTGAAACCGTTTAATGCGTATGCCAACTTTTGCACGCCACTGCACGTACGTACCTTGGTAACGGACAGCGCCCGCTCAGCCTCTCATCCTCCACGTATCGCCGGAGAACATCCTGGGCCCTCTTGAGGAGCACAGAGAGCGCCATTCGAGAGATGTAGCCCTCCTGAGGAGTGGACACCTTGTTGCTGAAGGAAAACTGGAGCAACGTCTCAAAGCACACCTTGGAAAAATCTTCCCGCATTCGCACATCTATCTCAGCCTCTGTGGAAAGAAAACCATATTAGTGTGTAGAGAGTTAAGCTGACTCTGCTATTCTAAAGTGAGTTACACACAGACTGGACCTTTACTACTTTCTAAACACATGACAACATAGTGGACAGCACTGATGAGCTGCAGGAAAGGCTTTTGCATCCCTTCATTGGTCACCACTTATTACCTGTGAACGAGGGAGCTTGGGAATGAATGGAGCCCTTATTGAGCATAGTCATAATCTGACCAACAAAGTCTTTGGGGATGAAATTGGCAAACGGTAAAATCTCAGTGCTGATCAACTGGACCACCTATGAGGAAGGAGACAAATCCAATGTAAGGTGGAAATAAAATAACAAAACCCTCTCCTCTACACATGACTGAATGCTTGAAACAGATATTTACCTCCACATCAACAGATTCATTCTGCTGAAACTCCTGAATAGACAGATTATCAGGGGGGGTGCTGTAGAACAGAAACAATTAGTACACCACAAGAACATCCTGAATCCTGCCCCCCTTGTCGAAGAGGTTTCAGGAAAACGTACCTTTTGGTGAAAAGAAAGTCTTCCAAGGCGTTGGCCAACTCGGGCCACATAGTGTCAAACTTCCCAGACGAGGCATGCTGGCGTGCAACAGGCAACCCGATAGACAGCACCTTCAGCAGAGACGAAACGGCGAGCTTCCAGGTGCTCTCTGATGGACAGGCGTACTTCAAACCCAAGGGCATTCTTAAAGTCTTGAAGAGGAAAAGATCCATAGCAGACCACGACTTAATGTTATAAAAAAAGATATTTAAAGGTTGATCAGAAGAAAATGAATAAATGGGGGTAGCTCCGAACACTTTCCTATGATGTATTCTACACAAAAATGGTATGTAAAGAGTTTTTGGTACCAGTTTCTGATTAGATGATAAAAAAAAAAAGAGATCATTTGGGCAGAGAAGAGAAGAGATGCCTAATAATGTTGCTTTCCCACTTTGGAGCTAAAACACAGGGTTAGGATGCTGTTTGGGTCCATCTAAAGTAAACTTCACAAAAAACTCCTTGATAAATTTAAACAACCTCCGTTTAAAGCTGTAAAACATGAGCGTCTGAAGGTCCTCAAATAACGAGAGTTTTCCCAGAGAATGTTTTAGGAAAGCAAAGTTGCATTTTCTCTTTGAAACATGTAGGGATTTGGGAGCTTGAAGTCAGAGAGAAGGCATGTAAAATATGTCCCAAAGCTGTTGAATAAACAAACCCTTAACAGTGTTGCAGCATGAGATCCTTCATTTATTCTTCGTTTATTTTGCATGTGGAACTAATGTATAGTGTTAAAATGTTGCACAATCAACAAAGAGGACGGTCTGAAGAGCAAGTAAAAGATAATGGAGGCAACGACTTTTTATCCTCTTAGCAAAGTGCTGCTACACTGCTTTCTTACATAAAACATCTGGTACAACAAGAAATTTGAGAAATTTTAAACAAATTTCAGACATTTTAAGGAAATGTGTAATTTTGCTTTTCTTTCTTTTATCTCTTTTACTAAAATCAACCTTTAGTGAAGGCAGAGGGTGCTGGGAAATGATGTTCTTCTCCTTTAGCCAGGCTGAAAAGCTGGTCTAAATAAACATTTGACTCATTCTCTGCTTTGCTGCAACAGAGCAGCCATTTCTGAAGTTAAAAATAGATTTTAGCCACTGCAGAACAAAACAGAGAAAACTGTTAACAGTTTTTCCAAATGTTAGATTCTAAAGTTCGATGTGTATTTCTATGTTAAAGTCCAGATTCGGCCAACAGACGTGTGGTACGTGTTTCATTAAATGTCTGCACAAACTGCTGAATTACTGTGATCCCAGAAAAAATACAAACACAAAGAAGAAGAAGGCTCAAATAAAGAGGGTTTGAGAGCATCAGGTTTGGTACAAAACTAAATATTCGTCTTTTTTGCAAATATTTTGCTCACTATAAAGCTGAACAGTAGCCTCTGGCATGGCTAAACATGAAGAAAATAGCTCTGCCATCATACTCTGTATAGAAGTCAAAACTTCTAAAACCCGTTAAATACTTTATGAATGCAACAACAAGGTGCAGTTTCCAGAAAGTCATAAATTCCTTTAATATTCTCCCTCATTTTTCAGCTCAGATCAGTTTCATTTATTTCCTTTTACGAGCATGAAAAACTGCAAAGCTCTGCCACAGCATAACTACCTTGATGATATTCTGCAGAACCTTCTCATTGATGACAGCTTTGTGGCATGCTGTTTTATGGTAAAGGTCCCCCACCACCTCCAAGGAGCGCTCAGCAAAGGGCACATAGTTTAAGGCAACCCATTCTGCCTGTGGAGACAAAAATATTTGACATTAATCTAAATGAATTAATAATAATCTAATCAGAAAAGAAAACATTTCCTCCTAAAATATGGCAAAGCAACACTGAAAGCATGACTTAAAGGCACACTTTAAGCAGGAAAGAACACACTTTAAAGCTGCTTAGACTATTATTAGTGTTCCCAAGATGTTAGAGTCAAACAGTTTGTCAAAGTGTGCCTTTAAGAAATAAAGAGAACCACACGAAAAATAAAAGAAGACCACCAAAAATCACAAAGTCAACTGAAAAATGAACTCCACAGAGGCGTGACCACCAGTTAGTGGCAGGCAGAGAGAGGGGGCAGTATGGGGTGAGTGTGAGATGCAGATGAGACACGAGAGCCCGCCATGCGGACTGATCTCTCATCTGCCGCAGAAGGGAGCTCATCACCAGTCAGCACAGCTTAGGACTCATGTAGATGAGAAGGTGGGGGTGGAGGGTGGGGGGTGGGGCTTACGGAGATAATGAAACTCACCGGTGCAAACAGCTGGATCTAAAATGGTTATCCGGTGAGTGGTTCCGAGAAACAGAATGAGAAGAGATTGAAATTAACCTGTTGCTTTAAAGCAGTGTGGACTTCCTAGCCAATCTGGCAATAGTGAAAGATCCAGAACTATTTCTCCTCACTTTGCACCATAACAGATAAAACCTTCAATGACAATCCAAGGTTATCGCCTTCTTTTGCACAAGTACATAGAGTAGGATTCTAAGTTACATTTAGGTCTGAACTTTGACTAGGCCATTCTACCACATGAATATGCTTTGATTGAAACCAGGGGTGTCAAACTCAAACACACACTGGGCCAAAAATATTAAACTCTTACAAAGTCACAGGCCACAGCCTGTATTTTCATTGAAAACCTTTTATCGAATGTCAACAAATGAAAAAGTTTTTCCTCCTCTTCAGAGAAAAGGACACAATTTCATATGGAAACAAACGTCTGCATTGATTCTGGAAAAAGCACAGCTTATAACTATGCACATGTAAAATCAGATATCAAATAAAAGACCCATCTGTGGCACCAGCTGAGCATTCTGGGATTTGTAGTATTAGCAGTGCTTCTACTGTCCAACGGCTGGTTCTGCATGTTTGTTTCCTGGGATGTCGAACTCCAGTCGTCTTTTAGACGTGTCCCTGCTTCAACAAACCTGAATCAAATGGCTGAATTACTTCCTCAGCATGCAGACAAGTTCTCCAGAGTCCAATTAATGACCTAATTTGATTCAGCTGTGTTGAAGCAGGGACACATCTAACAGCTGCAGGACACCGGCCCTTGAGGACTGGAGTTTGACACCTCTAGTTTGCAGCCATTGTCCTGCTGGAAGGTAAACCTCAGCACTAGTGTGAAGTCTTCAGCAGCCTCCTAACAGGCTTTCCTACATCCATCTGGGATCCATGTTCCCATCAACCACCTGACTAGCTTCCCTGAATCTGCTGAACAAAAGCTTCCCCGCAGCATGTTGCTGCCACCACCATGCTTCACAGTTGGGATGGCGTGTAGAGGGTGTTAGTTCTGCATGTTGGCCTAAAGGTTCAATTTTGACCTCATCAGACCAGAGCACCTTCTTCCATATGTTTACAGTGCTGACCACAAGACAAGTTCACACCACAGGTTTCACAGTTTTTTTTTTCTATGTAAAAAATGTTGAAAACCACTTTATGCACTATTTTGCTTTTTGTTACTTGATCCCATAAAATATTTGAAACACATTCAGTAGACAAAAACATTCGGTGTATGGCTGAGTCAGTGGATCACTTTCTGCAATGATTTGCAAAACATTTCGCAGCATAACCTGAGTGTTTCAGATCACAACGTCTTTTCTTCTGTCTGTGCAGAAAACGTCTGTAACTTCGCCCAGGTCAAACTTGTTGACTGAGGAAATCAGTCAACAAGTTGTCAGCGTGCGCAGGCGAGACGCAGAAGGACGTTGTAATTAGACATGATGTTTCAGAAATACTGTCACCTCTCTCACGAGAATTTGAAAAGTGGTGAATTTAGCTTGCATGTTGCAAGGGGGGGTTCGGTGAATGGCTTAAGGCTTCTAATAATACTCCATAAGCATCTGAGAACAGGTTTGATTGGATGGGAGGTTGTATTACATTTAGTCCTTTGATATAACAAAAAAAAAAAAACAACTGCACAGGGAAATAAGGCGGTCCCATGGTCAGTGCGAGGTCGTACCTGGTTGTATTTTGCATTGGCCACGTGTTTGGTTTCCACCCTGCCGTACTGAGGAGGCTTGCAGGAAAACTCCACGAAGAGTAGCAGCTGTTCAAAGATGGCCGGGTACATGATCTGCAGGTTCTCAGGGCCCAC